>NC_083643.1:375000-392500 GCF_963576545.1 Limanda limanda | reverse complement strand
AGGTGACACATGAACATCATTCAACCGTTCATTTAGTTCTTCTTCAGATGTGTTTGTTTACTCTGACCCCTGACCTCTGACCCCTGACCCCTCTCCACTGACCACGCGTGTGTCGGTGTGAACAGATTAAATAACATCTGGGGGTTATTCCATCAAAGGGACTAAATGCTAATCCTGGTTTACTTTGATGATTCTGGATTATCTAGAGGAGAGAGAGCTGTTAACTGGAGAGGACTAGAGTCCAGCTGTGTTCATCTGTGTCTCAAAGAGAGTCAGAGGACAGGTTTCCCTCTGGATTAATAAAGTATCTATCTATCTATCTATCTATCTATCTATCTATCTATCTATCTATCTATCTATCTATCTATCTTATCTATCTATCTATCTATCTATCTATCTATCTATCTATCTATCTATCTATCTATCTATCTATCTATCTATCTATCTATCTATCTATCTATCTATCTATCTATCTATCTATCTATCTATCTATCTATCTATCTATCTATCTATCTATCTATCTATCTATCTATCTATCTATCTATCTATCTATCTATCTATCTATCTATCTATCTATCTATCTATCTATCTATCTATCTATCTATCTATCTATCTATCTATCTGTCCTATTTATCTATCTCTCTATCTCTATCTCTATCTATCTATCCATCTATCTATTGTTGGGGAAGACTCCCAGTGATCTGAGTTTTAACAATGGTCATAAAACCTTAGGCCAGGCTAGGGAGACCCCTCAGATAAAAAATTTTGAAAAATTTAAAAAATTTTTTTCCTTTCTCTCATTTGGTATTGATCATGATTCGTTGTTGAAGAAGAAAGTAATTTTGGAAATGTATTCTTCTTTGCAAAGTTTTATTTTTAAATTCATTTGAACTTTTACCAAACCGGTATACCAGTGCCTGGTGTATCCGTAATTGGCTGCAGATTGCAATCGGTGGTTGTGTTCTCGAAGCACAAGAATCATAAATAATTTAAGAAAAGAGAAAAATAATTCTAGGAATTTATTTCTCTTTGAAAATTTTTATTTTAATCCCTTTGCACCTGTCCCAAGCAGGTATACTAGTGCCTTGTGTATCCGTGGTTGGTTGCTTATAGCATGTCAGTGGTTGTGTATCTCAATGCACAATAATTATGATTAATTTTTGAAGAGAGACATAGGTTCGAAACTAATTTCTCTTTGAATTTTCTTTATTCTTAATTCCCTTTGCTAAGCAGACTTTTGTGTAACTGGTTGGTTGCTGACTGCGTTGCAGTAGTTGGTAATTTTTATAGGAGATTTTCTGCATGTTTTTTGATCTTAAGGAGACAAACTAGATTTGAGAAACTAGTTTTGAGAAGACTAGTTTTTGAACAACTAGGTCTTAAGGATTGAGCCACAGAGCTATCCTTCATTGCTACTATATAGACACAGGGATTGAGCCACAGAGCTATCCTTCATTGCTACTATATAGACACAGGGTGAAGCTCACCTGTGCATCTTGTTGTGTAGTGTTAATTAAGCGTTTTACCCGCTTTTATCCAAGCGAGCTTGAGCAGTCCACCAGGTGTCTTTTCGCACTCAGAAGACGAGTAGCATGTATCACCATGGGGCAAGTGCTCCCTCAGGACCAGACGTCCTATCAGAGACTGTAGCCAGCCTGATTAATTTTTCTAATGATGCGGTGAGTGAGTTGAGCGAGTATGATTTAAGTACCTGCGATCGTAAGATCAAGAACTGTCGAAGCACTCATCAACCCCACTGGCCCGCATCCGAAAATACCCCATGCTCTGGGTCAACTGACACTCCTCTACCAGCAGAGAGCCGAGCTGCAGACCCAAGAACATGCGAAGGAGCTCAGAGCCATGCAAGCAGCATGTCGAGCGGAGCAGGAGAAAAACTCCCACCTGCGGCAGATCATCGAGACCCGCAAAGAACAGGACCAGGCGGTGCAGGAGCACACGCAGGTCAAAGGTCAGCAGAAAGGGGGGCACAGTCAAACAGAGCTGCCCCCCCCCTCCCGCTGATATCCCTGATGACAGGGCCAGGAGCTGACGTCATTCCCGGGGGAGCCAGCGGAACAGAGACACTGGGAGAAAAGCTGCGAGCACAGCTATGCAACCCTCATGCAGAGGAAGCTTCGCTCTGGAGAGCCAGACCCACCCAGCAGTCAACCGCTCCAACCCACTCAACACCAAAGGGGGAGCAGGACTCAACCCCTAGACGTACAGTGACCTGGGACCGCTATGAGGCAACATCAAATGCCTGTCCAGCGGACACTAAGCATCCACTCAAGCCAAGAAGAACACATCCTGCGCGGAGCCATGCTGATCCACACCACGATGACGGAAGGACTCCGTCCTGGAGGGCTGAAGGAGATTCCCAGTCTGCCACTCGGGCAGAAGCGCACCATGACTCCCGGTCGCGTCCTGGATGGTCCTCCACCCCCGGTGCAAGAGATGGTGGCCACGAAGATGATTACTGTGGCACATTCGAGTCAAAAGACACTGATGACTCAGCACCCCCTCAAAGAGAGGAAATCTGCAACCAGCGGCAAGAGCCCCTTGAAAAAGACATTTATCGCTTCGACCCAGACAACCGAGGGTTCAACGAAGACGACACCGTGGTTCTGGCAGTTCAAGTCCAAACACATGTGGACCCGGCGCTGGAAGATGACAACTTTCCCCACGCCAAGATGAACCCCAGCAAAGAGAACCAGAAACAACGACCCTTCCAACAGGGTGCCCCTCAAAACCAAGGCGGTGAGGATTTCAACCAGCCCCACAAACAGTTTCGACCTCAGCACCTGAATCCCTCTCAACAGAGAAGTAGGCGCTGGAACCGAAGGAAACCTTATCAATACCAGGAGTATAGTGATGGTGACCGAAATCCAACACATGGGATGCATCCTGGCACAGAGGAATTAATACGGAGATGTGTGGATGAAGCAACGAGAGACATTGTGCCACGTGTTCCTCCAGGCTCCACTGAGAGACCAGACACTGAACCCCGTTGGCGAAACTAGGAGCAGCAACCTCCTTCTCCACTCACAAAGATGACTTCAATGACTGGGAAGGACAAGGCGCTGCCAGAAACCCCTCTCACCTCCACATCTGAAAGGGGGGAAAGAAATCCCAATTTTAAAACAGAAAGACCGCTCAAACCACTCACTCCATCAATAGCTGCATGCCTTAGACCTTCTGTCAGTAAATTGTATAAACGTACGATCAGGTAGTGAACTCTTTAGACCTCGTTGAGGAATTTTGAAGTCGTTACCACTACGGTTGTGCAGCCCTCACGGGTACACTTGGCAATTCAGTCTTGGCAGTGCAATTTCAATATCTGTAGATTTGCAACCCTAGAAATAGGATTTACCATATATTCACAGATTAGCGAACAACAGAACGTGACTCGCCGTTCTAAATGTTTTGGTTTGACAGGATAACACACATGTTTACCTCAAAACACCCGCACCCACTCAAACTTTTCTTCTGTTCCTTTTTCCACTTTTCTTTCATTTCACTCTTCACCGAAATTCATTGGTATGTTAACAATAACTGCCGATAAGCATGATGTGAAATTGAAAATGTGCGTCGTGTTTTAGAATATATGTTATTTAGTTCTGTCTGCCTAGACAATTACCTCTCTGTTTAAACTCATGCCTCAAAGACATTTATGCCTCTCTGCCTCATGATGAACTAACTTTCAATGCTTCAACTCCACTCAAGGATTACCTCACATGGATTATCCCTGGACTCTCGACCCTAGTGTGCCCTGGAAACCGGGTAACGACCCACTTTCCAGATCAAAGGGGGATTGTTGGGGAAGACTCCCAGTGATCTGAGTTTTAACAATGGTCATAAAACCTTAGGCCAGGCTAGGGAGACCCCTCAGATAAAAATCCAGCATGGAGCTCTTATCTCCATGTGGCAGCAAATCACTTCCTGGGTCCCCCACTGGAAGCCCGCCCCTTGGGGCCAAATTCTGATGGTTAATTGGCCGGGGGCCACACTGACCCCTGACCCCTCCTCCAGGGGGGGCTGTTACCTCCCAGGTGCTACAAAAGAACTGTGCTCCCAGAAATCTCTCTCTTTTACTCAGATGCCCAAGCTACAACAGAACCCCTAGGGGTTTTACTAGTTAACTCGGTATTTTTAAGAGACTCTCTTTGTCCTTCTCTTTCCCACTCTGCTCAAGTCGTATCCAGACCCTCCAGGGGCCTAACTACACGACTCAGTAACTAAGGAGGCGATTAGACGTTTGTTTAATATCATTTTATTTGAAGTCGTTTCATTTTCTTCTTTTATCTCAGTCAAAGTTTTATCTTGATAGGACTTTTTGCTGTTTTAACTTGAAAGACCGAAACAGGAAGTGCCCCGCTGGACGGACTCCGACACTTCCATAGACTTTTCTTTTTTTCCAACGATCCACAAACGGCTTCCACAAAGCCGTTCCCTGCAGAAGCGTGACGTTCATCCCGCTGAGGAGTAAGAGGCAATCCACTCTGTTCCTGTAAACCAGCACGGTCTCCGCTGTTACAGAAGAAAGGCGAAGTTTCATTCCGTCAAGGCAGCAGGAATAATTCGCTTCCTTTTCCGGTCCAGCGGCCGAGCCCGGAGCTCCGCTCGTGAGAGAGACCACGTGATTCACTGGCCCCCGACACATTCGCGCAGACGCGCAGGCACATCGCGAGGGTTGTACAGTAAGAGACTTGATTATCTGGGCAGATACGTAGCATATTGTTTAATATTTGATTGTATTTGTTGCGAGACCGCTGAGTCTCATTGTTTAACCGGCTACTACGAGCCGCTACTTCCGGTTCATTTCCGGGTTTTGTGTCAGTGTTTGAGCGCCGCGAGGAAAGCCTCCAGCCACGCTGTTAACGTCTGTGTTAGTCAGCAGTGACTTTACCGATCAGAAACTCAGCCCACAACGTCCGCTTGGGGCTGAGTGGTTAAATCACTGTTAATCTATCTTTTGCGTGTTTTAAGAGCTTCTTTGAACTCTCCTTGCATGTTTTCCCTCTCTCTCTCTCTCTCTCTCTCTCTCTCTCTCTCTTCTCCTAAACCTAGTATACACCCGTTTCCGATCTGTATTTATAATACAGTTCATGTAACATAGTTAAATCTATATTCAGAGAGGCTGAACACATCTGGAAACCATTCGGCCCCCAAAGCCAAGCAGAGATAAGAATTCTCTTTGTCTAAAATTTCCTTTGTGTAATTCATCTGGCGACCACCATTGTGAGTTCAGGCCACATGGTCATTAACATATTCTCCATTTTGGATAACGTTAAGTTAAACCACCATCTTGAGTCTATTATTGCCACGCCTTCTCTCCCTCTCTCCTCCCATTCTGGCTCTAAATTCATAACGGCTCCGCCATCCTGTTTTGTAGTCAATCCGCCATTTTGAGAGTTTTTAGGCCTTGATTCCACGAATCATGATCGGCCTCCATCTTAGATGTGATGTCACTACGTGACTGCGTCATCGCCACGCCCCTTCTTTTTCTCTCTCTCTCGCACATACACACACACACACACACACACACACACACATTGATAGACAAAGACAGATACACACACACAGAGACACATAGATGGACCAGAGGTTACATGCGTGTTCTAAATTGTGATAAGCTGCTGTTGTTATCTTTGAAATATGGGAGTTTGTTAAAATGATAAATCATTAAATAACACTAACTTTATTTCACATACACACACATAGACACACATACACAGAGAGACACTTTGACACAGACACACACACACACAGACAGACATACATAGGTAGACCGCAGGTTTTACATGTATTTTCTGAATTGTGATAAGTGCTGCTGCTGTGTTTATCTTTGAAATATTGGAGCTTGTTAAAATGATGAATCATTGAATAACATTATAACTTTATTTCCCCTTTTTAATAAATACTTTTGTAATTAAAGTATCTGTAGTCTGTGATTATTTGTGCATATGTATGTGAATACAGCTGGATTATGATTGCCTGTGCTCGAACTTAGAAGCCTTCACTGTTTATTAAGTAATCGTTAATATTAAAATATTGACATTATTAATTTGACATTTATCATTATGAGACTGATAATTATAGCTTGACATCGTTGGTCCCTGGAAACCAGGGTGGTGCCCCTCTACGATAAGTTATGGCCTTATCATTTTTAATTATTTTTAATAAATAATCTTTTATTATTTTAATAATCATATTTCATGATTATTAATAATTAGCCAACGTCAAGTCTACTCCTGCACAACACTATCTACCTATCTACCTATCCATCCATCCATCCATCCATCCCTCCCTCCCTCCCTCCCTCCCTCCCTCTCTCTCTCTCTCTCTCTCTCTCTCTCTGTCTCTCTCTCTCTGTCTGTCTGTCTGTCTGTCTGTCTGTCTGTCTGTCTGTCTGTCTGTCTGTCTGTCTGTCTGTCTGTCTGTCTGTCTGTCTGTCTGTCTGTCTGTCTGTCTGTCTGTCTGTCTGTCTGTCTGTCTGTCTGTCTGTCTGTCTGTCTGTCTGTCTGTCTGTCTGTCTGTCTGTCTGTCTGTCTGTCTGTCTGTCTGTCTGTCTGTCTGTCTGTCTGTCTGTCTATCTATCTATCTATCTATCATCTATCTATCTATCATCTATCTATCTATGTATCTATCTATCTATCATCCATCTATCTGTCCTATTTATCTATCTATCTATCTATCTATCTATCTATCTATCTATCTATCTACCTATCCATCTATCTATCTATCTTCTCTGTGTCAGTGAGTGAAACTGGAGGAAGTGACCAGTGCGACAGGGGGAGGAGCCTCACCGGTACATGATGCTCTGCAGGATGGAAGCGAAGGGCGTGATGCCGATGCCGGCGCCGATCAGGACAGCGTGCTCCGAGGCAAAGATCTGTCGGGTGGGGGTCCCATACGGTCCGTCTACATAACACTGACACACAAAGTACACACTCACACATCAGTGTGTCCCGCTGGCTCCGCCTCTCCTGTCATGTGTCTGATCACCTGCTGTCAACAGTGTCCTTCTCTGATGCTACCACTAGGTGTCAGCAGAGTGAGCAGAGGTCATTTCCGTACCTTGATGTTGCAGAACCGGTGATTTTCACCGAACTTGGCAGAAATCTGCAGATTGAGGAGAGAATCAGTTGGGTTCAGATTGAAAGCAGAAGTGACCGTTGTTAGAAACTGATGACCAGTTACTTCTCTGAGGGGAGGGGCCTCTCCTCTCTCTGCCGGGCCCAGCTCGTCAGGAAGCGACTCCGTCGGCCCCTGAGCGTCACAGAGCGGCTCCGGGGCCCGGGAGCCGCTCTGTCGGTACATGGTCAGCTCGATGGCTTGGTCCTCGTTAGACGCCACGGCTTGGTTCCAGTCCGTGGAGCTGAAGGAGGCGTCCTGCAGAGAGAGCAGATGTTTGAGCAGCGGCGCCGGGGCCACAGTGACTCGGTCGGACGGGGCTCAGACCTGGGCGCTGCGCTGCCGGCGGTTCCTCAGGCTCGTGGCCAGCCGCTGGGGCCCGGGCGCCTCGCTCTCCGGGCGCCGGAAGTACTCGTACAGGCGGTTGGTCCACTGACCCATCGACCGGATGTGCAGCCAAAGAGCGTCTGAGGGCAAAGGTCACGAGCACTCATTTCTCCACTGGTGGGAAGGTGTCACATTATTGTGTAGTTGTGTTGGTCTGTTGTTGTGTTATTGTCTTGGTGTATTATTGTGTTGTTGTACTATTGTGTTATTAGTGTGTCTGTGAAACATGATGTCAAGATAAACTCTGTTTCAGCTGCTGCTCAAAGTGTGAAGTCAGACTCCGCCCCCTGTGTGTGATTGGCTGAGGACCTACCCCCCTGCTCCGGGGCGCTGCTGATGGTGAACGGGTGCCACTCGTACTTAGCGATGACGGGAATGTTGACGTAGACGTAATCTCCAGGTTTGAAATGAAAGAACTGAGGACGTTTGATGACCAGGTGAGTGACCTGCACACACACACACACACACACAAACACACATGCACACACACACACACACACACACACACACACACACACACACACACACACACACACACACATACACACACACACACACGTACACCAACAGAGGACACACGTTGAAAAATACAAGAAATCTAATATATTATCATATTTATAGGAATAATGATTAATTGTAAAAGTTGCTGAAAGTGAAATAAGAAAGAAAAATATAGAAACCATGTAAAGTGAACGAACCTCGTCTGTACATCGTCTGATTTTAATGATAATACATTTTATAAAATGAATATTCATCATTAGGAAGTTAAAAAATGAAATGGTAACTCTGAGCTGATCTGACCTCTGACCTCTGACCTGTGAGTAATAGGTGGTTTGTGTTAGGCACCTTGGACGGCAGCAGGATGACCTCCACGATGTAGAGACCGCCCATACGAGAAACTGCGATTCCCACGATCTTCTCCAGCACGAAGACCAGTCCCGGGACCACGAACCACTTCCAGAAGTTTGCACAATGAACCAGGAGCAGAGACCACACCCACACGTAGGACAGGTGAGACAAGTAGAACACCTGCGAGCAGAGACCACACCCACACGTAGGACAGGTGAGACAAGTAGAACACCTGCGAGCAGAGACCACACCCACACGTAGGACAGGTGAGACAAGTAGAACACCTGCGAGCAGAGACCACACCCACACGTAGGACAGACTCAGACGTATACAAGTATACACAAGTTAACCTCACACAAGGTGAAGTGTGTGTTTCCTACACAACACAAAACTGAAATCATCTCTTGGAAGCAGGAGAAGAAAACAGAGACGAGGATGAAAGTGTGGAAGAAATGAAATATGTATTTTTATGAAAGAAAACAAGATAATCTTATATTTTAATGATATGTTGTCGTTGTGGTGATGAAGACGTGAACTTTGACCTCCTGTGACCTTCAGGAAGCAGGTGTTCTTACCTCAAAGTGTCCGCTGCGGCGTACGAAGGTGCTGGAGCAGAGCACCATGAGGCAGATGACCAGCTGGAGCACCAGGCCGGTCAGGGAGGCGGAGCCGTGCACCCAGCCCACCCCCGGCCGCGTGGTCAGCAGGTACTCCCACACGCTGAAGCCACTGCTCGGAGACAGGTGCACTGGGAGAGGAGCAGAGGAACCAGCTCTCACTGGGTCCTGCTGCTCCACGGCTCATTCAACATTCACATGTAGCTAACATGTAGCTAACATGTCGTTAACATGTCATTAACATGTAGCCAACATGTAGCTAACATGTAGCTAACATGTTGTTAACATGTCGTTAACATGTCGTTAACATGTCGTTAACATGTCGTTAACATGTAGCTAACATGTCGTTAACATGTAGTTAACATGTCATTAACATGTAGTTAACATGTAGCTAACATGTAGCTAACATGTAGTTAACATGTAGTTAACATGTAGCTAACATGTAGCTAACATGTCGTTAACATGTCGTTAACACGTCATTAAACACATGTGAATGAAGGTGTGATTACAGGTGTAAATGCAGGTGTGGTGTGCGGTACCGAAGTTGAAGACGTGTGCGGTGGTGTGAACCAGCGTGTAGCACAGGATGTTGTAACCCACGATCTGGTGCAGGAGGATGTTCTGGTCCAGGGGGAGGACCCTCAGCAGCCAGGTGGTCCTCAGCCACGTGAGGCAGCGCCGCAGCATCAGCACCTGCACAGAGGAGCCAACCTGAGGAGCAACTCACATTCCATAGAAATATCTAAAGAATTAATATTGACTGAAGACAAAATCAAATGAATAATGAAAGAATCGAATCTGAATGAATCTGACGACGATGAAATCTGATCTTTGGATCCAGTGGGTCGATGAAGAGTCTTTGAACTGAAAAACTAACTGGTAACTGTAGAAGTAATGTAACGAAAGTAATCGAGTACTGGTGCTCTGATGATGTCATACCATGACAAAGGTGCAGTTGAAGTTGAGACACTGTCCGCAGCCCTTGGCAACCATCAGCCACGCCCCCCCGTGGCTGTGCTGCAGCATGGCGCCGACGAACAGCGTCAGACTGAGGCCGGCGTAGACGCAGAGGAAGAACAGCTTCCGACTGTTGTTCTGCCAGTACGCCCTCGTCAGGTAGCGAGGGGTATGACGCCGCTTCTTCTCTTCCACGTCAGGAGGTTTCAACCAGTTAGCAGCACTGGGGGGGGGGTAAATATATAAGTACATATACAGATCAATGACTGTTTGTATAGACAGTAACTGTACATATACATATATATATATATATACATATGTGTGTGTTTTCTGACCTGATGGTGAGGTTCTCCATCACCTCTGGAAAAGTCTCCAGCTCCGCCTTCAGCTCCTCGAAGGTGATGGCGCCGCTCTTGTCTTTATCAGCCGACTCGAACAGCGCCAGCGTCAGGTCGTCCAGCTTCTCCTCCGGCAGAGAGATGGCGCTCTCGCGCAGACACGACTTTAAAACCGTTCTGAGCTCATCTGGGTCGATGGAGCCGCTGCCTGAGAACAGAAACTGTGAGGATTGTGTTGTGGTTGTGTTGTTGTGCGGTTGTGTCTCCTCCCTCCTTTCTGTATGCGCCCTGGGTGTGGTCTTGTGCTAGGGGGCGTGGCTGGCTCCTGCTGATGCGGACGAGGCACACCTGCATCCAATCTAACCTAATCATCGCCTCCATAAGTATCTGGTCCTCTCAACACTTCGGCGCCAGATTATTCCGTCTTTGATGGTATTCAGTACGTCGTTATCTCGCCATTTTCATGTCTCTTGGATTACCCTCTAATCTTTGTGTCCTCCTCGACCCAGAACCCTGGCGTGCCTCACCGCGTGGATCTTCTTCCTGTTTGCTACTCTGCTACCTGCCTGTTACCTTCCAGCCAATAAACACCATTAAGATCATTCCTCCACTCTGCGTGTCTGCCTTGGGTCCAACCTGTACTGAACCTTAACAAGAAACAACCTGAACGCTTAAAATCCATTAAACAAGGCATGCTGGGTAATGATCAAACACCAGAATCAACAGGTTCATCGGATGGAGCGAGTGTGTGTGTGTGTGTGTGTGTGTGTGTGTTTATGTGTGTGTGTGTGTGTGTATATAAATGGATGTGTGTGTGTAGGAGCTGACCGTCCACGTCGTACACCTGGAACAGGAACTTGAGCTTGTCGGTCTCGCTGCCGTGGATCAGAAGCTCCAGAGCTTCGAGCAGCTCGTCCAGGCTGATGGAGCTGGAGCCGTCCGAGTCGAACAGAGCGAAGAACCGCTCGGCGAAGAACGACTGCACGCACACACACACACACACACACCATCAGATACCAGAGGTCAGAGGTCACACATCAAGCCCATGCCTCCGGAGGTCAGAGGTCAAACTCACTTCTTTGACCTTCAGAGCCGTTTTGAACTCCTGGAGGTCGATTTCCTTGTTGTCTCCTGCGATGCTCTGGAACTGCCTGGTGACCCACTCCAGCCAGCGGGCGTCCTCGTCCAGACTCATGGTGACCGCTCTGCCGGAGGACGCTCTGCCGGAGGACGCTCTGGACGCTCTGCCGGAGGACGCTCTGCTGGAGGACGCTCTGCCGGAGGACGCTCTGGACGCTCTGCCGGAGGTCGTCTGCCGGAGGACGCTCTGCCGGAGGACGCTCTGCTGGAGGACGCTGGGGGACGCTCTGCCAGAGGTCGTCTGCCGGAGGACGCTCTGCCGGAGGACGCTCTTCCCGAGGACGCTCTGCTGGAGGACAACACACGCTCACATGTTGCTTTATCTCAACGCAGGGTTTGTGGTCCAGTTCCTCAAAGTGTCAGCCGGTCTCATCTGCAACATTTAAGATTAAGATTAAGATACATGTATTTGTCCCAAACAAGGAGGGAAATGTAACCTCTGCTTTGAACCATCTGGTGCAGGACACACAGAGCAGTGAGCAGCCATGTACGGCGCCCGGGAGCAGATGTTGGGGGAGGAAGGTGCCTTGCTCAGGGGCACTAGACAGGGTAGGGAGAATCCTCTTGGATTGTTGGACAGATCAATCCAGGTTCGTCTTCTTGTTGTTTCTCCGTGGAGTCGAACCAGAGACGAACCAGAGACCTCTTCTGCCCAGAGTCCACTGTCTCTCCCTTTAAAACCAAACCTTCCATTCTCTGCTAGGATAATAAGGGATGCACAATATGTATCGGTCCGATATATAATTTTGTTTCTGTTGTGTTAACAATGGAATATTAGTTCATTCACATTTGCAATTTTACCCTAAGCTACAAACGACAGGCTTTGAACTTCTTTTTAAGAAAGCGCCAAACTATTATCGTTATCGGACATGCGAAGCATGAAGTTATCGGTGATCGGTATCGGCCAGAAAAATTATTATTATAATCGTGCATCCGTTAGAATAATGAAACTAATTATCGTTTTATTTGGTCAGAAGAACAAAGCCGTTAAAAAATAAACCAAACTTATCACTTGAACAGAAGTGTCACATTAATAACTGCTGTTGTTTGAGTCACCTGATGAATCAGGTGCTAGATTTAAATCAGGTTTGAATCAGGTTTGAATCAGGTTTGAATCAAGTTTGAATCAGGTTTGAATCAGGTTTGAATCAGGTTTGAATCACCACTGATCAACATGTATTATCGGAGTCGAAGAAGTGAAAAACACATTGTAAACAACAACATCTGTTTTGTTTTTTTACTTGAGATATTGACACGTGTGATTTTCATTTAAATAAACTCTCTTTATCGTTTGGTCTCGTCTCATCTCTGACGGAGCTCAGCTCAGATGGCCGACCTTCATGAGCAGCTGGACGCCTGTGGGCGTCCTACAGAGCGACGCCCGCTAGCAGACGGCAGCATCATGACGATGTTACCATGGATACGTCAGCCACACAAAGAGAAAAAGGGAAACACAACCCGAGTTCACATTTTATAATTAAACTAGAATCCGCCTCCTGTGGTTGTTCTCCATCATCAGGCTCAGTCTCTTCAGATGCTCCTGACATGTCACATGAGCTCACTGTGACCTTTGACCTTTGACCACTGAATTCTAATCATTTCATCTTTGAGTCACAGCAAACATTTCTACTAAATTTGAGGAAATTCCCTCAAGGTGTCCCCGAGATATCGCGTTCACAAGAATGTGATTGACGGCCAACCTGAACACTTCATGTCTCTGGCCACTAGGTGACGCTGGTGCAGACATTCAGCTGATCCTGATTCACACACACAAAAATATTCTCTAAACAATGTATCTACTGTAGTCACAGGTTTTCTCATTAGAATAATTCAGATTGTCAATTCATGTTGATTTGATCTTTAACATAAAATAGAAAATATTCATATATTACTGAAGGTTTAGTTTTTACAACAGATTCAGATCCATTGATATTCAGATTTATTCTAATTAATTTTACCGTTTGAGTCTCAGCTTGTTTCAAAATGAAAGAAACAACTGATCCTGTTAAATAAGAAAGTGAAGAAGCTTCAGATGTTTAAAAGAAGAAAGAAACACGAAGAAGAAGAAGCAAAAGAAGATGTTTTACCTGCTGCGGTGAAAGAAGAGTGGAGGAGGAGGAGGAGGAGGTGGAGGAGGTGGAGTTCAGCTCCGTCAGCTGGACCTGACATCCTGCCTCCAGCGTGACGTCAGAGCCACACGCGATGCAGCCAGCTGACCACCTGGGGGCAGCAACAGCTTCCTTTTCCATTTGATCTATTTACAAACTGCTTATATCCATCAACATGTTGATATGGATCAGAAACCGACACAAATACTGTTGAAAGGATTCTGTCATGTGATCAAGTAATCTTGTGTTGTGTGTTGTGTGTTGTGTGTTGTGTGTTGTGTGTTGTGTTGTTTGCTTGCTTGAGTGCACAATGTTACCGTCCCCTCCGGTTCTGGGACGGTCGTACACAAGCTACACAACTTGTTAGTGGTCTCCACAAAACACTTTTATCAATTTACTCTGTTAGTTGTTAGTAACTTATCACTGTGGTGAAGTTAGTTTGTTGTTGGACAGGGGGGGGGGGGGGGGGGGAGCTGAAATCTGAAAACAGTAAAAACCTCTAAACGGCCTCGGTGTGTAAATCCAAACGTAAGGTGTTGATGAGATGTTCTGTTTGAAAAGGGATGACCAACTGGGGGGGGGGGGGATAATGCTATGTATGTTTTCTACTTGTTGGTTTGTTTGATTGTATTTTTTGTTTTTATTTGGTAAAAACAAAACATGCATCTATTTGTAAAGGTCATGTAACATGATATATGTTTCAATAAACAGATTTATAAAAAAAAGAAAGAAGATGAACTGATCTGAGGTCGTAGAACATGTTCTCCTCCTGATTCCTTCAGCGTGAGATCAGGACTCGTTCAGCCGTTTGACCTCTAACCCTCGTTTGACCTCAGATTGAAGCTCCTCCCCTCGCTGCCTGTTAGCGAACCGTTAGCTAAAAAGAAGCTATTGATCAGCTAAAGGTTAAAGGTCAAAGAGGAACTGCACTGTGACATCCAGATCCACAACATGGAAATGTACAAAAAGAAAAAGCTTGGAGGTTCTCCTCATGGATGGAAACAGGAAGTGCTTCATGGATCCGATCTGTCGTCACGACGACGTCTTCATGCTTATTCACATTCG
This sequence comes from Limanda limanda, assembly GCF_963576545.1. Lineage (NCBI taxonomy): Eukaryota > Metazoa > Chordata > Actinopteri > Pleuronectiformes > Pleuronectidae > Limanda > Limanda limanda. The sequence continues at coordinate 377,905 of NC_083643.1, read as the reverse complement.
GTTTAAAGATGAACTGATCTAAGTCTCCGCTATCATTAGCAGGCAGAGTGCAATGCATAAAGATGAATATCCTGCCGAGATTTGTTTTGTTTTTCCAATGTTTACCTCTCTACCTTTCAAAAACATTCTTTAAAAAACTTGATCAAGCTATTCTTGTTTGTGTGGGGGGGGCAGCCAGGACTAATAACAGCCCCCTACAGACAGCAGGGCAGGAGGGTGGGATGGGTTCACCTAACTTTATGTTATATTACTGGGCAGCAAATATACAAAAGATACTCAGCTGGTGGTATGAGAGTGAGTTGGACTGGTGAGAGTCCCTCTCCGGCCACACCTCTTCACTCGTGGCTCTGACCTGCTCCCCTTTGACACTCTCAGTTTCAAATTATACCTCAAATCCTGTCATCTTGTCCACTTTGAAAATATGGACAGTTTCGAAAACATCTCAAGCTAAACAATCTTGTCCTCCTAGGTCCGTTATGCAATAATCATATTTTTTTACCTTCTAAACTTGACTCCGCATTTACACTTTGGAAGGAGAAAGGTATCATATAATTCCGAGAGCTGTTTTTAAATGGTACATTTGTTGACTTTGAGAGTCTGTCCCATAAGCATGACTTGCCCCGGACCAACTTCTTTCGTTACCTCCAGGTTCTCAGTTTTATTAAAGATTATTGCAGTACATTTCCACATTTACCGGCAGATTTACCTAAAATTCTTGACAAACCAGAAACTTGGATAAAAATGATATCAAAGCTGTGTAAAGGTATTCTCCAGGCTAACCCCTCTCCACAGATCACAGCAAAACAGGGGTGGGAAAAAGAGCTAGGAAGCCAACTCCAGGATCCTTGGTGGGAGAGTGAATAGCTGCTCATCCTGTGCCCGTCTTAACTTGATACAATTCAAAGTACTGCATAGAATGCTCTTCAGCAAAGCAAGACTAGCCCAGATTTTCCCTGGCAGTAGTGAAGCTTGCAGTAGATGTGCCTTTGTCCCAGCTGACCTAGCCCATACTTTCTGGTCATGCTCGAAGCTAACAGGGTTCTGGAAGAGGTTTTTCAAGATCCCTGCCCGCTCATTGCTGTTTTTTGAGTCCCCTCAAATTATTCAGAATTCAGTAAGCAGACATTAGATGTTTTAGCATTCGCCTCTCTGATTGTCCGCAGGCGGATCCTTCTACACTGGAAGCTGCCTGAACCCCCGGCAGAACAATCCTGGCAAACTGACCTGATGTCATTCCTGAAATTAGAAAAAATCTAATTTTCACTCCGAGGCTCAACTGAGAAATTCTATACCACATGGCAACCTCTGATCTCATATTTAGACAATGTAGCTACAACTCCTACGGTGTGGGGGTGAACAACACATTATGTTATGTTGTTTTATTTTGTTCTGTTGAGTTGTTTTTTTGCTGTTCTTTTTTTTTGTCCAGCTGTGCTCTTACATCAATGTGACTGTACAGATGTAAGGTGTTGATGAGATATTCTGTTTGAAAAGGGAAGACCAACTGGGGGGGGGGGTAATGTTATGTATGTTTTCTACTTGTTGGTTTGTTTGTTTGTATTTTTTGTTTATTTGGTAAAAAAAAAAAAAAAAACATGCATCTATTTGTAAAGGTCATGTAACATGATATGATATGTTTCAATAAACAGATTTATAAAAAAAAAAAAAAAAATGATCTGAGGTCATAGAACATCTCCTCCTGATTCCTTCAGCGTGAGATCAGGACTCGTTCAGCCGTTTGACCTCTAACCCTCGTTTGACCTCAGATTGAAGCTCCTCCCCTCGCTGCCTGTTAACATTTTCCTGATCTTTATAAGTCAGATCTTATCTGAAACAAATATGAAAAGTTCAAGCATTTAACGTTTTATTAAATCATAATTTTTATTGATATTTGATAAACTGTACATAACACACACACACACACACACACACACACACACACACACACACATTCAATAACTAAATGAAACGGAGCAACAGTAGACTTCCTTTCACTGACGTATGAGACTGATCCTGACGAGGAGTTCCAGGGACGTCCACATGGTGGCGCTGTACATCCAGGTACGACTCCGGCAGTTTCAGCTGGATCTGAGCAGCGTTGAGGTCGTGACCTTTCAGACCTGCTGCAGCGTTGAGGTTGTGACCTTTCAGACCTGCTGCACAAACCATGACAACCTGGGACACAACATGATTGTTGTACTTCACCAGCTGCTTCACGTGTGTGTTTCGTCACGCTAACGGCGTCATGTGATGTCGACGTCCCGGTCCTGGTCCTCCATGACGGCCTGGAGAGCCTCCAGTCCTTCCACTGACACAACGAGACTGCCGACAACCTGAGAGCTGTCGACAACATCCACCACTGCACACAACACACACAGACACACACAACACACACAACACACACAGACACACACAGAATGTGACTTTCATGGTGGAATGTAAATGTGCTGAGAGCTACAGTCAGTGAGTGTGTGTGTGTGTGTGTGTGTGTGTGTGTGTGTGTGTCTCTGACCTGGGAGTGTTGTCTCCATCAGGTCTCGTCGTCTCTCCAGGATCTCTGGGATCCTCACGAAGGCCACGCCCACGTCCTCACACTCCCTCTCTTGCTCCTCCTCCTCTGGAGGCTCACTCACCACCGTGAACTTGATTCTGAAGAACGATGACACACGAGTCGGTCACACAAACAATCACACACTAATGCACACACACACGGACACCTCACCTCTCCATCTCAGGCCGCCGCCCCTGCAGCACGGCCCTCAGCAGCCGCCGCCGCGGCCCGTTGTTCTCAGCGTCCACAGGAACCACTGAACACACAGGTCAAAGGTCACCGACAGTCTCCGCCTCCTCCAGAGTGAAAACATCTCATCTGTGAGCAGTCGTGATCATGGAGAGACCGGACTCC
>NC_083643.1:315000-372500 GCF_963576545.1 Limanda limanda | reverse complement strand
AAAGTCGGACTCTGACTGGAAATTGAACAGTGATCATTTATTGCCTCACAAACAATTATCATTTAAAATGATTGGAACAATGTACTGCATTTGGATATGTATATGCAGAGAATCGGAGTTAGAGTCATGTGATGATTATGGATAATTGAAATCTATTTTCTGCACCATGCGTGTAGATTGTTTTTTTGATAGATTGATCAGAATTCTGAACCCTTGGTGGTTCAGTGGCGAGCCAGGCGATTGACAGCGGACGGAGATCGGGATCCACTCCAGACATCTCATTTTCCTTTGATACAGAATCAGATAAGAACGTTCACCATAAAACCTACCCGGGTAGTAGAACCAACACAGGGTTGAAACCACATCTTCTGATATAGAAGAAAGGACACTTTTCTTTGAACTTTGTTTTATTATTTTATTTTTATTATTTTATTGAAAGAGCTCTATTGTTGTTTTGTTCCTAATTCCTACACTTTTAAATGATAATTGTTTGTGAGGCAATAAATGATCACTGTTCAATTTCCAGTCAGAGTCCGACTTTCTGAACCTAGAGGAATGGGAGTTGCTTTCTAACAATAAGGTTAGAGGCGCTACATAAAACTTATAATATTTATTATATATATATTATATATAAATATATATTATATATATATATAATATATATATAATAAATATTATAAATGAAGATTTATTTAAACATTTATTTATATATTTGATGTATTTTCACCTTGCAGGATTTCCTCAGAGATTTCAGAATCATCAGAGACGAACTGAGAGGAAGGAAGCAGCAGCTGTCCCTCACTGTGTGTGTCCTCCTGCAAACACACAACACAACGTTCACACACCAGTAACACAACGTTCACAAACCAGTAACACAAGCAGCAGCTGTCCCTCACTGTGTGTGTCCTCCTGCAAACACACAACACAACACAACGTTCACAAACCAGTAACACAAGCAGCAGCTGTCCCTCACTGTGTGTGTCCTCCTGCAAACACACAACACAACGTTCACACACAGGTAACACAAGCAGCAGCTGTCCCTCACTGTGTGTGTCCTCCTGAAAACACACAACACAACACAACGTTCACAAACCAGTAACACAAGCAGCAGCTGTCCCTCACTGTGTGTGTCCTCCTGCAAACACACAACACAACACAACGTTCACAAACCAGTAACACAAGCAGCAGCTGTCCCTCACTGTGTGTGTCCTCCTGCAAACACACAACACAACACAACGTTCACACACAGGTAACACAAGCAGCAGCTGTCCCTCACTGTGTGTGTCCTCCTGCAAACACACAACACAACACAACGTTCACAAACCAGTAACACAAGCAGCAGCTGTCCCTCACTGTGTGTGTCCTCCTGCCAACACACAACACCACCTTCACACCAGTAACACAACCTTCACACACCAGTAACACAACATTCACACACCATCAACTCAACGTTCACACACCAGTAACACAACGTTCACACACCATCAACTCAACGTTCACACACCAGTAACACAACGTTCACACACCATCAACTCAACGTTCACACACCAGTAACACAACGTTCACACCAGTAACACAACGTTCACACACCAGTAACACACGTTCACACCAGTAACACAACGTTCACACACCAGTAACACACGTTCACACACCAGTAACACAACGTTCACACACCAGTAACACAACGTTCACACCAGTAACACAACGTTCAAACACCAGTAACACAACGTTCACACCAGTAACACAACGTTCACACACCAGTAACACAACGTTCACACACCAGTAACACAGCGTTCACACACCAGTAACACAGCGTTCACACACCAGTAACACACGTTCACACCAGTAACACAACGTTCACACACCAGTAACACACGTTCACACACCAGTAACACAGCGTTCACACACCAGTAACACAACGTTCACACACCAGTAACACAGCGTTCACACACCAGTAACACAGCGTTCACACACCAGTAACACAGCGTTCACACACCAGTAACACAGCGTTCACACACCAGTAACACAGCGTTCACACACCAGTAACACAGCGTTCACACACCAGTAACACAGCGTTCACACACCAGTAACACAGCGTTCACACACCAGTAACACAGCGTTCACACACCAGTAACACAGCGTTCACACACCAGTAACACAGCGTTCACACACCAGTAACACAACGTTCACACACCAGTAACACAACGTTCACACACCAGTAACACAACGTTCACACACCAGTAACACAGCGTTCACACACCAGTAACACAGCGTTCACACACCAGTAACACAGCGTTCACACACCAGTAACACAGCGTTCACACACCAGTAACACAGCGTTCACACACCAGTAACACAACTTTCACACACCAGTAACACAGCGTTCACACACCAGTAACACAGCGTTCACACACCAGTAACACAGCGTTCACACACCAGTAACACAGCGTTCACACACCAGTAACACAGCGTTCACACACCAGTAACACAGCGTTCACACACCAGTAACACAGCGTTCACACACCAGTAACACAGCGTTCACACACCAGTAACACAGCGTTCACACACCAGTAACACAGCGTTCACACACCAGTAACACAGCGTTCACACACCAGTAACACAGCGTTCACACACCAGTAACACAGCGTTCACACACCAGTAACACAGCGTTCACACACCAGTAACACAGCGTTCACACACCAGTAACACAGCGTTCACACACCAGTAACACAGCGTTCACACACCAGTAACACAGCGTTCACACACCAGTAACACAGCGTTCACACACCAGTAACACAGCGTTCACACACCAGTAACACAGCGTTCACACACCAGTAACACAACGTTCACACACCAGTAACACAACGTTCACACACCAGTAACACAACGTTCACACACCAGTAACACAACGTTCACACACCAGTAACACAGCGTTCACACACCAGTAACACAACGGACGGATCCATGAAGGAAACTCTTTTGGCAGCCAGTTCGTCCTCCACTCGTTTCTTCTGTCGAGGTTTTGGAAACGGAACCTAAAGAACAAACAGAGACGATCAAACATCTTCAACAAGAATACAATTCTAAAGTGAAGTCAAAATAGCTTCATGAATTATTGGTTATATGTATTTATTCTGAAAGTTGAACTTTGACCTCAAGATATAAGACATTTGTCTGAAAATGTGTCACATTTACTGCAATGATCTTAATTCACTGTGACCTTTGACCTACAAATTCCATTATCTTTGAGTCCAAGTGATCGATTGTAGCAGTGACGTCACAACTTCTTATCACTGCTGGTGTCTGATTGACAAATGTTGTGTTGTGCTAATTAAACAGCTCAAAACAAGCTAACAACAAGCTAACAACAAGCTAACAACAAGCTAACAACAAGCTTTCAACAAGCTAACAACAAGCTAACAACAAGCTAACAACAAGCTTACAAAAAGCTAACAACAAGCTAACAACAAGCTTACAACAAGCTAACAACAAGCTAACAACAAGCTAACAACAAGCTAAAAACAAGCTAACAGCAAATGACCTTCGAGGCAGAATGATCAGGCAGAGACGAGGAGGGACGAAGACAAAGTCCAGCTTCCTTGTCGTCCTGCAGCGTCTCTTCCACATCTGTCCTCTCTTCCTCCCAACCTCGCTCTCTTCTGCGCTCAGCTTCCTGTGCGGCCGTCTCTCCCGAGCCGGACGGAGGGCGGTAAGCAGACTTCCACTTCAGGGTCACTTCGATGTGTCCAGCAGGGAGTCCAGAGGGGTCGCTCAGCTCAAACACTCCTGAGGGACAAAGCACACGGTCAGAGGACCACCAGCGTCCCACAGAGACAGCGTTTGTGTTACCCAACGGTTTGGAGAGCAGCCAAACGAGTGAGGGCTTCTCCTGGTGAAAGTTGGTGTTGTGTGTGAACCCCGAACGACAGTGGGACTCCTGATCACAAGACAGGAAGTCGTGTAGAGTGAACTGCGATCAGGAAGCTCACCTGAGATGTTCTGGTCCTGAGCCAGCGGCAGCAGGTGAACTCCGGCCTTCCCCAGGTACGTGTCCATCTGCTGCTCCCTGTAGTCGAACACGTAGAACTGCAGCTGCTCAGCCTTCAGGTACTGGTCCAGAACCACGTCCGTCAGCACAGAGAAGGAGTGGAGGTCGTTGAAGTCGGGGTCGCAGCTGTCCTGAACCTCGGCGGTGGGGTGGTCCGAGAAGTCGAAGAATCTGTAGACCACGTAGGGACTGGGCTGCCGGGAGCCTCCGGACCTCAGGGCGCCACAGCGAAGGACGGCGATGGACAGATCGTTCCTGATCCCCGGCTGCAGCTGAGGAGAGTTTCAGGATTATTCACAGTTCATGTGAATGTAAACAGGACTGAACTGTGTGTGTCTGCACGGGGGTCGGTACCTGGGCCTCCTGGTGCAGCTGAGGGGTCGGTACCTGGGCCTCCTGGTGCAGCTGAGGGCTCGGTACCTGGGCCTCCTGGTGCAGCTTCAGCCTGTCTTTAAACAGGCGGATGGTTTCTGTCATGGGAATCCTCAGCCTCAGCCAGTAGTCCAGCGAGCCCACCGAGGCCGGCCCACCAGACGCCGGCCCACCAGACGCCGGCCCACCAGACGCCGGCCCACCAGACGCCGGCCCACCAGACGCCGGCCCACCAGACGCCGGCCCACCAGACGCCGGCCCACCAGACGCAGCTGCTGAGGACAAACAGAGACTCTCACACACCTGGTCCCACGTCTCCTTCACACAGACTCAAGACTCATGTCAACGCTGCTTTTAAAAATCTGTTCTTTACATACGATGGAAAACACAGAAGAGAAACGTTAAAAATACAAAGTGAAAGATGTTTTCATGGTAATGACTTTTGTTTGAAATTATCTAAAGACTCATAAAATAGGACTAATCCACAACTAAATATAAAAAACAAATAAAACTGAGAAATGAAACTAAAGAAATAATATCAACTCCCTGCTGTTTGACTTCAGCAGACATGTGTCATTCACAATGATATGAGGTCACTCTGACCTTTGACCTATGAAATCCAATCATATCATCTGTGAGTAAGTGAAGTTTTACTAGATTTGAAGATTTTGCTTCACAGCGTTTTGGAGATATCGTGTAAGAACGAGACGGACGGACGACCTCAGGACACAAGACCTGCTCCTACAAGGATTACTATTATTATTATTATTATTATTATTATTATTATTATTATTATCATTATTATTATTATCGTCCTAATAAATCCTCAGACCTGGTTCCAGAAAGTGTCTAAATTTGTTTGTTAATTTGTGGCTTTGTTTGACGTTTTAAACTTCTGCTGGTTTCAAACCTCACTGCAGCATCTGGAGGATTAGTGCCTTGCTCAAGGTCAACACATAGAGATGTTTTCTATATTCTGGACTCCGCTGGTCTAAGGATCTGAACCTTCGTGACCAGACTAACGTCCTGGTGGATTCAGCTGAATCCTCCGTGTGTTTCTGTACTTCCTGTTGCCAGTGACTGACAGAGGGAGGTCACTCACCGACCAGCGCCAGCGTCCCGTGGACCTTCCCGTCCTGCTCCAGCAGCTGCTGCAGGCGAAGCTGTCCCCTCGCCAGCGTCCTCCAGTCCAGGCCCAGCGCCTGGTGCAGCTCCACGGTGACAGAGCTTCGGTGGAGGTAGTCCAGGAAGCGATCGTCTGCGCTCACCACGTACTTGGACGTGAAACCGTATTCCGGCGTATGGCCCGTCACCACCGGAGTGGCATGTGGCTCAAACAGATAGAAGGTGTAAGTGCAGAAGGTGGAGCAGCCGTCCTCGCCCAGGAGACCCAGGGCCGAGGGAGACAGTGAGGCCCTGACGATCTGCAGCTCCACCAGGTTCTCTCCAAGCTCCAGCTGAAGAGCTTCCTCTGCCTGATCCTCCTCGGGGACGTCTGGTTGGAAGACGTACGTTTTGGTGCCGTAGGCAATGTCTCTGAGCTGAGCTGAGGGAGAGCAGGGGACAGACGATGAAGGGTTTAGTTCAAGTGAAAGACGGACAGAGGGGACACCACATCCTCTAACTGCAGCTACACCCGTTTACACCTGAAGATCTGTGATAGGCTGCTTGTTGGTGAAATGCACCCTGGGAGACGTGGTTGTCTTCTGTCCTTCACTGCTTGTTGTACATTCCTCTAAAGATCCAGATGTTTTCTGACTCAGTCGTCCACCTGTGGTTCTGATCATTGAACCAGTTTCATGTCAAATGAAACAAACAATTGTCTTTCCTCACCTTCCAGTTTCTTGATCTTCGCTGTTCTGCAGTCGAGCAGCTGCGCCTGACGCTCCAGCTTCTGCCCGAACTCTCCTCTGTCGCTGTTCAGCTTCCGTCCAACAGCTTCCAGCTCCACCTGGGGACAAACGCAGACATGTCCATCACAGAAAACTGGTTTCACGTCACACGTGAAACACATTTTATGTCTGGGAGTTTCAGGAACATTTTCCTATTTTTTACACGACAGCAGAATCTGACAGGATGTGGGAGGATCCTCCGTTGAAATGTCAGAGGCTTAGAGGATAAACAGGATTAACTTCTATATAAATAAACTTCAATGTTAATTCTCCATAATTTAAGAAAGTAGCAGAAAGAACCGGGGATAACAGACAGGACAAAGGGCTTCAACTGAACAACAGCGCCCCCTGCAGCCACATTCTGTTGGTCCCTGTGTCCCAGTGCTGACGTGGTTTTCACGTGTAGAACAAAGTCTCTTGATGTGTTGAGCTCGGAGCGCGACGTCCCACGGAACCCAAACACAACTCAACGCAGGATCCACAGATTTTTACATTTTACATTTTTTCATTCAAGTCAGAAGAAGAATGAAGCCGATGATGAGGGACAAACTAGAATCACCATCCTGTGGTTGTTTGTCTCCACCAATCAGAGCAGCTCATTGCAGCTTTTTATCCAGACTCAGGAGTTTACCGTTGAGTCACAGTAAAGAAATTCCTTACAGATGTTGTGGAGATGAACACAATGGGACGGACGGACGAAGTGAAAACAGAAAACCATAAAAACAAGAGTACAGTTCTGTAGCTGTGTCCTCTTCGTCTACCTTGTAGTTGTTGCTGATTTTGCTCTCCGTGCTCAGGATGTTTCTGGTCTTCTCCAGCTCCTGGATGGTTTCTGCGTGAGCGGCTCGAAGCTCCTGGACGGAGCTGCTCCCCCCCCCCTCCGCCTCCCACAGGAAGCCCAGGTCACTGCTCCGCTGAGCGTTACGTTTCTGTGGGGGCAGTGATCACATGTCAGGGGCAGGAAGGAGAAGTTTCACCATGAAAACATGAACAAAGAGAATCTGTCACGTGACGACGCTGAAGATTCAACATCGTGAACGTCTCACAGCGTGAAAAAGATTCCTCTCACTTGAATGAGAAGAAGAGCCTCGGTGAGTTCAGCCTCATCCTTCTCCTGGGAACAGAGAAAGAGTTTTCACATTTAGCAAAACAGAACAACACCAATCTATAGAAGGAGTGTTGTTACCCGGCTAACGCTGTATATAAACTGACTGTATATAAAGATGATCAGTGACTGTATATAAAGAGGATCAGTGACTGTATATAAAGAGGATCAGTGACTGTATATAAAGAGGATCAGTGACTGTATATAAAGAGGATCAGTGACTGTATATAAAGATGATCAGTGACTGTATATAAAGATGATCAGTGACTGTATATAAAGAGGATCAGTGACTGTATATAAAGAGGATCAGTGACTGTATATAAAGATGATCAGTTACTGTATATAAAGATGATTAGTTACTGTATATAAAGATGATCAGTGACTGTATATAAAGATGATCAGTGACTGTATATAAAGAGGATCAGTGACTGTATATAAAGATGATCAGTGACTGTATATAAAGATGATCAGTGACTGTATATAAAGATGATCAGTGACTGTATATAAAGAGGATCAGTGACTGTATATAAAGAGGATCAGTGACTGTATATAAAGATGATCAGTGACTGTATATAAAGATGATCAGTGACTGTATATAAAGAGGATCAGTGACTGTATATAAAGATGATCAGTGACTGTATATAAAGATGATCAGTGACTGTATATAAAGATGATCAGTTACTGTATATAAAGAGGATCAGTGACTGTATATAAAGATGATCAGTGACTGTATATGAAGATGATCAGTGACTGTATATAAAGAGGATCAGTGACTGTATATAAAGATGATCAGTGACTGTATATAAAGAGGATCAGTGACTGTATATAAAGATGATCAGTGACTGTATATAAAGATGATCAGTGACTGTATATAAAGAGGATCAGTGACTGTATATAAAGATGATCAGTGACTGTATATAAAGATGATCAGTGACTGTATATAAAGATGATCAGTTACTGTATATAAACATGATCAGTGACTGTATATAAAGATGATCAGTGACTGTATATAAAGATGATCAGTTACTGTATATAAACATGATCAGTGACTGTATATAAAGATGATCAGTGACTTTATATAAAGATAATCAGTGACTGTATATAAAGATGATCAGTGACTGTATATAAAGATGATCAGTGACTGTATATAAAGAGGATCAGTGACTGTATATAAAGATGATCAGTGACTGTATATAAAGAGGATCAGTGACTGTATATAAAGATGATCAGTGACTGTATATAAAGATGATCAGTGACTGTATATGAAGATGATCAGTGACTGTATATAAAGAGGATCAGTGACTGTATATAAAGATGATCAGTGACTGTATATAAAGATGATCAGTGACTGTATATAAAGAGGATCAGTGACTGTATATAAAGATGATCAGTGACTGTATATAAAGATGAACAGTGACTGTATATAAAGACGATCAGTGACTGTATATAAAGATGATCAGTGACTGTATATAAAGATGATCAGTGACTGTATATAAAGATGATCAGTGACTGTATATAAAGATGATCAGTGACTGTATATAAAGATGATCAGTTACTGTATATAAACATGATCAGTGACTGTATATAAAGATGATCAGTGACTGTATATAAAGATGATCAGTGACTGTATATAAAGAGGATCAGTGACTGTATATAAAGAGGATCAGTGACTGTATATAAAGAGGATCAGTGACTGTATATAAAGATGATCAGTGACTGTATATGAAGATGATCAGTGACTGTATATAAAGAGGATCAGTGACTGTATATAAAGATGATCAGTGACTGTATATAAAGATGATCAGTGACTGTATATGAAGATGATCAGTGACTGTATATAAAGAGGCTCAGTGACTGTATATAAAGATGATCAGTGACTGTATATGAAGATGATCAGTGACTGTATATAAAGAGGATCAGTGACTGTATATAAAGATGATCAGTGACTGTATATAAAGATGATCAGTGACTGTATATAAAGATGATCAGTTACTGTATATAAACATGATCAGTGACTGTATATAAAGATGATCAGTGACTGTATATAAAGATGATCAGTGACTGTATATAAAGAGGAACAGTGACTGTATATAAAGATGATCAGTGACTGTATATGAAGATGATCAGTGACTGTATATAAAGAGGATCAGTGACTGTATATAAAGATGATCAGTGACTGTATATAAAGATGATCAGTGACTGTATATGAAGATGATCAGTGACTGTATATAAAGAGGCTCAGTGACTGTATATAAAGATGATCAGTGACTGTATATGAAGATGATCAGTGACTGTATATGAAGATGATCAGTGACTGTATATAAAGATGATCAGTGACTGTATATAAAGATGATCAGTGACTGTATATAAAGATGATCAGTGACTGTGTATAAAGATGATCAGTGACTGTATATGAAGATGATGAAGATCACGTCTCAGCCTGTTTTCATCAAATAACTAAATAAAACTAAACTGATCACTGAGATAAGAACGACCTGAAATGACAGAAAACATCTTTTTTGGTTCATGTCTCATCTGCTAACATGGAGGAGGAGGGATTATGACCTATTCTGAAGTCAGCCGCCAGGGGGCGATCATGATGAAACAGGGAAGCAGGACGTGTGATGAATGAATCTCTTGATCAATATATTGATTATCAACATGAGGGCAGAATCAAATGAAAGCATCTCACCGTGCGAGGGGACTTCACACGACCCCTGAGATCTTCTGCTTGTTGCTTCTGTTCCAGAAACTGGATCTGAAGCTTCTTCTTTTCTTCTATCAGCTTCTCATTTAGATCTAAAAAAATCTCAGTATTAATCAACTACAGAAAAGGAGAATCACTACGATTCGATTTGAGGATTTTCAGTAAACTCCTTCATTCTTCATGTGGTTCACCATCACAGAAGGAGGAAAGGACCGATTTATAATCATTGACCTGTTGTGACAGAGGATGAACCTGGTGTGTTCCTCCAGATGTTCCCCAGCAGCACGGCGCTGCAGCTCCGCCCTCACGGTGGACTTACCTCTCTCAGCCTGGATCTTGTCGAGGATCTGGTTCTTGTCGACCAGGTCGGCCTTCAGCGCCGTCTCCAGCTGTGCGATCTGTAGCTTCAGCTGCCGCTCCAGGATCTGCCACCTCTGCTGCTGAGACACGTCGAACGCGCTGGAGACACAAAGAAGATGACGACGACAATAATGATCAACTACTTCACGTGAACTCTGACACAGCAGTGTTTCAGTCACCAACAGCCCTTTGATCTTCAACCATTCAAACATCACAACAGCTTGTTTTCTGTGTTCAGCTCCTCCTACTCTCTGAAACATTATCATCATTAGTCACTTTAGTAAAGTGAAGTGACGCGGGCGTGAATCAAAGCTGAGTTATTTAATATGTTCGGTCCGTTCATGTAAAAACCAGCGGCTCCTGTACTTCAGCTTCTCCGAGGACGAGACTGGAGCATCAGCCAATCAGAAGGAAGCTGCTCACCTGCTCAGCAGCTTCTCGTTGTTCTCCCTCAGCTCGTCTCTCTCCTGCTGAACTTCACCGATCTGCTGCTGCAGCTGCAAAACAAAGAGTCTGAGCACGTATGTATTTGTATGTACATGTATTTGTTTAGTGATATTGAACGTGTCCCGGGTCGGAGTGAGAGGACCAGAGCTGTGAAGAGTTACTGCAGCTCACTTTGACACTTTCAGAAAGAGAAGCTGCGACCAGTAAACAGCCCGTTCAACCTGCCTGATGCTTTTCAACATAAGTGCAGATGAATTTCTTATTGATGAACTAGCTGCTGAAGCTCTATGTCGACACCTGAAGCTTCTTCATGACTCTGGGGTCAACACAGATAATAAGGAATCACAGTGTGAGCGCTGAGCGTCCAGAGGCAGAGGAGGAGCTGAGAGCTTCACCGTTCTGTAGACCAGTGTCTCTCTAAGGGACATGTGGACCTGATGTAGTGTCGCTGTCACCTGCTCCATCCCCATCTTGGATGAGTTGGAGCTCTGCAGCCGTTTCTTCATCTCCAGACTCTTCAGCCTCTCGTCTTTCAGCTGAGCCAACAGCTCGTCCACCTTCAGCATCGCCGCGTCGTAGCTGGCCTTCAGCATCCGCTGACTCTGGAGTGAAAGTGAACAATTAATAACAAAGTCAAACCCTGATCCTCAGCAGAACAGCAAGTGTTCCTGAGCGCCCCCTGCTGTGAAACAGTTCAGCCACACGACAAGAAGAAGAAGAGTCTCATGAGAAGAGGTTCAAGTTCTCTGCTTCAGGTCACGTCTTCTTCTTGTCCTCAGGTATTCTGTGGGAAATGTCCGGAGCAACTGTCATATACACTGTGATCTGTGTATGTGACAGTGGAAACCCAGAGTCGACAGTTTGTGTCTTTCAAATGAAACTAAAGACGATGGAGAAAGATGCAGGAAGTTTTCTGTTCTCAGCTGCGTGAAGACGAGACTGTGAGAAGCTGCGTCTCTCCTCAGATGAAGCAGAACTACAGCAGGTGAAGTCTGCTCCCCTCAGAGGCTCCAGTATGGATCTGCCAGTAATGAGCTGATGGCTGGGTTGGGTGGGGGGGGGGTGTTGCTGTAGAAACATCTCACCTCTTGTAGTTGCAGGAATCGAGCCTCCAGCTCCGTCACTGCGTCGGACCGGTCGGCCAGCTGCTTCTGCAGTTTGATCATGGTGGTGTTGTCGTTGACATGTGACCTGGGAGAGAGCAGGAGACTTTCTGACATGTTGGTTTGTTACAAACACTTTTAGAAAACTCCCTGGATCGATAGTTCTCACACTCGGGTTCAGGTCCAGCAGTGTTTGTATTGAGCTGTAAACAGAAGCTCGTCCTCGGACGTCTCAGGTGGAAAACAATGTTTCATCTCTCAGGTTTCATTAGTGAAGCAGTAGCATCCACACACTAATAGTGTGAATAAAAACTCTAACAGCGTGTACCTCAGTTTGTTGCTCTGCTGCTGTCGGACCTGCAGGAGTCTCTCCTGGTGCTCGGCCTCTTTCTTCCTCAGCTGCTCCCACAGCTGCTCCATCTCTCCCTCCATCTCCTCCATGTGGCTCCTCTGCTCCTCTATCACTTTCTCTCTGGTTCACAAACAACATCTTTATCAAACATCCTCTTAAAACTTTGTCTGTATGTCTTCTCAGGTACGTACATCAGTATGCGTCACATATCTTGTATGTTATTGTTTTTGTTTTGTAACTATTACAATCATAAAAAAATGAATAGTGGAAATAACCCCCCCCCCCCCCTGACAGACGCTAACCCGTCAATCTCATCACGGACAAACAGCAGCTCCTCCCCCTCAGCCATAACAGAACTGAACTCTTATTATTGTTTTCATTACACTATATTGTCTATATTGTACATCATGTACAAACACACATGTATTTGCTAAATTGTCTGCCTTACCGTTTTTACAATTAAATTTCTTCGACCTCATATATAACTTTCTTTTATTGCACCTTTTTTAACCTTTTTAACCTATGCAGTTTTTTTATTTTTATACTATGCACCTTAAGGATTCCTGTGCACACTGTGCAATGACCATAAAAGGATTCTATTCTATTCCTGTTCTCTCACAGAAAGCAGGAGAAGCTTGTTGTGTCTGTGTTGGACAACCAGGACAACACTGGACATTGTGTGTTATCATACACGTTGTTATCTGTGTCATCAACACAACAACAGAAGCCGGTCACACGGCGGTGGTGTGTGTTGTCAGGATTTGGTTGTCATGGCAACAAAACCAGCATGCAGTTCTTTCTAACGAATGATTTCAGACTCAACACGAGAACAATCTCTGTCCCGGAGTGACCACCACAAGTTTAAACTGGAAGTGTTTGACATGAGGATTTAGAGGCTGATGGTGATGTTCCACAAACTCCTGACCTCTGACCTCTGACCTCTGACCCCCTGGCTGGTGTCTGGTGGTTGCGTGCAGCACTCACAGGTTGCGGCTCTCGGCCCTCGACTCCTCCAGCAGACTGTGTCCGTATCGGGGCAGCTGGCCGCTCGGAGGCCGCCCCCCCCCGTCCAGGTTCCTCGTAGCTGCAGGAGACACAGAGACACAGATCAGCACAACACAACCCCGTGTTCACAGTGACGACAACACACCCAACTCCCCAGGATCAACTGTATCAACAGTTTACAGTTAAGCAACAGTTATCAGGTCTGTGCTCTTCTCATCTCAATATCTGGAACTGACTTTTGGGTCGAGTCGGGGGGGAAGACGACGTGTCATCGGGTAACTTCTTCAATCCGGTGTTGACCCGTGACTGCACGTGTCTGTAGGGCAGCGGCCTCTTGCTCTGCACGTTGATGAGCTGATGCTTGGCCACGAGAAGACGCTGTTTCAGTCTCTCGTTCTCTGCCTGAAGTCCCCGGATCTTCTCCTGGAGCTCCTCCATCATCTCCTCCATCTCCACGTCTCGGACCCTGGCGACCGGCTGAGCTCCGCCGGCGGCCAGCTTCTCCATGCGACCTCTGTCCTTCACCAGCTTCATCAGCTTGGTGCTGAGCCTGACGGGCGGAGGAGGACATGTGAGGGTGCAGGCTTATAGAACAGGAAGATAATGGCAGATCACCTACACTATAGATTCTATAGTATTAATTATTCATATTTTTATCATTTACTGACCTATTGATTTCTCTCTGTCATATACTCTGAACGGATCATGAACACGCCCACATTGGATTTGCTTGTTGTGGGAACTGTTGTGTTTCTCTATGATATTGTCAGGTCTTGATTATTAGGTAAAGTTCCTGGAGATAATGTATGTTGTGATTTGACGCTACACAAATAAAAGTGACTTGATAAATTCTGAGGTTTGAGTTTCTGAAAGTGGAGACAACTTGGACCTAGTTCATCAACTCAAAGGAAAATGATGTTTTCTAAAAGTGTTTTACACATTTTCTTATTGAAACATGAACCCGAACCCTGAAGGTGAAAGGATCTTCGTGCTGTCAGCTGATGCTGGACTATGATCACAAGACTTCTCAATATACAACTTGTTCTCCATCAGATCATCTGCTCCTTCACCTTCATCAGACTTTATATAAACACTTTAAACATGAAGTTACAAACTGGTTCTTCTCATGTAGTGAATCCTGTTGTTGTGTTGTTGTGTTGTGTTGTTGTATTGTTGTGTTGATGTGTTCAGTTCCATCAGCATGTGTGTGTCCTGGGAGAGGATCCTCACATGGGACTGAGCTTTATTCACTGATCACTAAGTTCCTGTTTGACTCTTGTTGAGTTAAGAACAGGAAGTTGATCCTTGTGAACATCTGTGAGACAAACTGGGATTTGGGAATAAATAGAAATAAAATGTGAGGATCTTAATGTTTTGTTATTGTTTCGTTGTCTACACAATTTCATTGGAAGTCAAATTAAATTGTTCGTATTATAACGGTAATGTTTAAAGAAGAAATACCCTTGAACCGGCACGTGCATGTGTGTGTTTGTGCGTGCGTGTGTATATGTGTGTTAGTGTGTGAGTGTGTGTGAGTTTATAGTGTGTGTTTGTGCATGCTTGTGTGTTACTTCTTGATCTTGTCCTCCTGTTTGTTGTTGTGCTCTTTCAGGAGCTGGTTCTCATCATGGAGGTGCAGGAACCGATCCTCCAGCTCCTCCCTGGACACCCGCGAGACGTCCTGTCGCGTCCGAGCACTTTGATGAGTCCACGTGTCTGTCAGCAGAAACAACATGTCCTGGTCTCATTTGACTCGCAGGTGATGATACGAATGTGAGGCTGCTGACGTACATCAGGTTTATACTATTTCCAAACAGCAGTGAACATTCTACCACAAATACAGATTCCTCACTACAACCAGTGTCCCAGACCTGGTGCAGCAGCTGTGAGTCGGGACAGATCGACATCCATGTCTCTGACTGGGACGTCTGCGGCTGTCTCATCAAGCCCAGTGGACATGTCCCTTCAGTGAGTCACCAGCAGCACAACGTCTTCCTAACATCCAACTGTCCTCAGTCCTCCAGGAACAGGAATCTGGTGGAAGTGAAGGAGAAGTCGTTGAGCCAGACTCAGTTTAAAGTACATCGATAAAAAGAGAAAGGTTAGAACAAGACTGTTTACTTTACTAACCCTCACCTTTACTTTACTAACCCTAACCTTTACTTTACTAACCCTCACCTTTACTTTACTAACCCTAACCTTTACTTTACTAACCCTCACCTTTACTTTACTAACCCTCACCTTTACTTTACTAACCCTCACCTTTACTTTACCAACCCTAACCTTTACTTTACTAACCCTCACCTTTACTTTACTAACCCTCACCTTTACTTTACTAACCCTCACCTTTACTTTACTAACCCTAACCTTTACTTTACTAACCCTCACCTTTACTTTACTAACCCTAACCTTTACTTTACTAACCCTAACCTTTACTTTACTAACCCTCACCTTTACTTTACTAACCCTCACCTTTACTTGACTAACCCTAACCTTTACTTTACTAACCCTCACCTTTACTTTACTAACCCTAACCTTTACTTTACTAACCCTCACCTTTACTTTACTAACCCTAACCTTTACTTTACTAACCCTAACCTTTACTTTACTAACCCTCACCTTTACTTGACTAACCCTCACCTTTACTAACCCTCACCTTTACTTTACTAACCCTCACCTTTACTTTACTAACCCTCACTTTTACTTTACCAACCTTTACTTTACTAACCCTCACCTTTACTTTACTAACCCTCACCTTTACTTTACTAACCCTCACCTTTACTAACCCTAACCTTTACTTTACTAACCCTCACCTTTACTTTACTAACCCTAACCTTTACTTTACCAACCTTTACTTTACTAACCCTCACCTTTACTTTACTAACCCTCACCTTTACTTTACTAACCCTCACCTTTACTTTACTAACCCTCACCTTTACTAACCCTAACCTTTACTTTACTAACCCTCACCTTTACTTTACTAACCCTCACCTTTACTTTACTAACCCTCACCTTTACTAACCCTAACCTTTACTTTACTAACCCTCACCTTTACTTTACTAACCCTAACCTTTACTTTACCAACCTTTACTTTACTAACCCTCACCTTTACTTTACTAACCCTCACCTTTACTTTACTAACCCTCACCTTTACTTTACTAACCCTCACCTTTACTTTACTAACCTTTACTTTACTAACCCTCACCTTTACTTTACTAACCCTAACCTTTACTTTACTAACCCTCACCTTTACTTTACTAACCCTAACCTTTACTTTACTAACCCTAACCTTTACTAACCCTAACCTTTACTTTACTAACCCTTACCCTAATGTTTCCTTTGCTTGTGTCTTCATGTGTTCGGAAAACAAGTGATACCCAAAAGTCTTTCTTTTTTAAAACTCTGTACTGAAAGTTTCTCGCCTCAGTGAGTTACAACGTGGATCAAGTCCTAACGGGAACAGGTCCAGTGTGAAGCCCGCTGCGAGGAGCCGAACCGGAACCCGAACCGGAACCCGAACCGTCTGGATGAAGGTTTACCTTCGTGTGTGAGGAGGAGGATCTGCAGGAACCTCTGGATCTGCTTCTGTTAAATATCAGCAACAGTTTAATGTGAAGTGAGAGTTTCATTGAGCAGCAGATTCAAAACACTGACGTTGTTAACGTGATGCTAGCCACACGAGCTAACGCTAGCTAGCCTCTGCTCTGTGGGGTAAGCTAACATGCTAACCCTTGCTACCTCCCCCCCCCAAAGGAGCCTCCTCCTCTGATGACTTAGAAAGCTCCTCTTCAAAGTCTTCACAGGAGGAACCTCCTCCTCCTCCCGGTGGAGGAGAAGAAAGAAGCGGAGCGACCCATGTGCGTTAGCTCGGGTTAGGGTTAGAACGGGTTAGCTCTGGTTCGGGCTCGGGTTAGCTCTGGTTCGGGTTAGCTCTGGTTCGGGCTCGGGTTAGCTCGGGTTAGCTCTGGTTCGGGTTCGGGTTAGCTCTCGTTCGGGTTAGCTCTGGTTCGGGTTCGGGTTAGCTCTGGTTCGGGCTCGGGTTAGCTCGGGTTCGGGTTAGCTCGGGTTAGCTCGGGTACCGAAGCCTTAAAGATGAACGCGCATGAAGAAGAACAGTTTGTTTCTCACCTCGCGACGCGGAGCTCTCCTAGTAACCGTTGCTACACAAACAAACCAGCGGGTCGTAGCACGCATGCGCAGTGGGAGCTCTGGGAAATGTAGTTTTTTTAATGTTTAGCTCTTTTACTTCTTCTTCTGTGAGGTTTTATGGCAGCTGGGATCCAACGTGTTGCATAAGTGCTTCTTAAGTTTTAACTTCTTTAAAGTCTCATCCGCAGTGTTCTCTCTCTCTCCCGTTCTGCTCCTGTCAGTGTTGGTTCTACGTTGTGTAGTTGTGTAGTTGTGTAGTTGTGTAGGTGTGTAGTTGTGTAGTTGCTCTCATGTACAGCCGAGACCAAAAGTTTTGAGAATGACACAAATATACATTTTCACAAAGTCTGCCGCCTCAGTTCTTATAAAGTTCCTCTTTGCCACGAAAATGAACTGATCCCCAAAAAACATTTCCACTGCATTTCCTCCCTGCCACAGAAGGACCAGGGGGGGGGGGTTAACCATGTTGTTACCTGCAGGGAAACGCGTGCAGTCATCATTGCTTTGCACAGAAAGGGCTTCACAGGCCAGGATATTGCTGCCAGTAAGATTGCACCTAAATCTACCATTTGTCAGATCATCAAGAACCTCAAGGAGAGAGGTGCAATGGTTGTGAAGAAGTCTTCATGGCGCCCAAGGAAGTCCAGCAGGCGCCAGGACGTCTCAAGTGGATCCAGCTGCAGGATCTGGCACCACCAGTGCAGAGGCATGGGGGGGGCATCTGTTCTACTGCTGGACTCATGTGAACCGCTGGTGAGAGACTGAGTCCACTCCTGAAGGAGAAGGTCTCTTCTTCGGGAATGAATTCATATTAATATGATTTTTCTTCAGTATTTGTACATGGGGTCCTGCTGCTGTGAGTGAGTGGTTCCTCTCCTGTGAACATCAGCTCCATGTTCTACAGAACCAGGTTCCAGACTGGACGTGAGCGGCGTGGTGAGGCGTCTCCCTGCTGCACGTCTGACAGGCCATGCCCATGGATCTGATTGGTTATCCAGAGCTGAGGCCTGTCCGGCTCATGGCTCGCTGCACGCCGCCCGCTGGGCCGTGAAGGCTCCCATCACTGCTGCTTCTTCCAGCCCTGACCTTTGACCCCTCCGTCACGTCTCTTAAGACCGACACGAGCCAAGAGGAAGTGTGGCGGTCCGGCGGCTGTCAGCGAGCCGCTCGATGAATCTGATGCCTGCAGAGCTTCTGTTCAGCCACCAGGAGACCAGCGTGTTGGGGGGGGTTCTAATGCTAAAAGCAGGTCTTAGACCTCAAACATCTCTTTGACTAAGTGAGGACAGGCCGAAACGTCCTTCCTCTATAAGGCCTACATATTTAAAAGTGTCCTCACAAAGATCAATCAATCAAGTTTTATTTGTATAGCCCATATTCACAAATCACAGTTTGTCTCATAGAGCTTTAACATGGTGAGACATCCTCTGTCCTTAACTCTCAACAAGAGTCAGGACAAACTACTAAAAACCTTTTTAACAGGTGAAGACACGTAGAAACCTCAGAGAGACACATGTGAGGATCCGTCTCCCAGGACGGACACAAGTGACACAGATGTGTAGAGGAGAACATCATCAGGAGAAAGGTTTTAGCAGCAATGATGAGGGGAAACATGTTGAAGGATAACTTCAATACTACTATATGTCAGGTAGTCCTGCTGCATCATAGTCTCTGGTCAGCAGCAGGATCAGGATCCAGCATCAAGACCTGATCCACTATAGTCCACAGTCATTGTCCACTGGCACCAGTTAGGATCCATCATCCGATGCCAACGTGATGAAGGATCCTCCATTACCACTACGATCAGAAGATATAAGATATAAGTACACACTGTGAACTGTTCAATCTCAGATTAAACATCAGCTCGTTCATTTGTTTCTGAAACACTTTGATCTCATTGGCTGAAGTTCTTCTGATGAAACATTTAAAAGCTGGACAGTGTCTCACAGGCCTGAAGGACGTGATGAGAGACTGTGAGTCCCACAGGGGACACTAGGGGGCACCCCCACCACACTGGGTGTGTGTGTCTGGGTGTGTGTGTGGGTGTGTGTGTCTGGGTGGGTGTGTGTGTGTATGTGTGTGTCTGGGTGTGTGTGTCTGGGTGTGGGTGTGTGTGTGTGTGTGTGTCTGGGTGTGGGTGTGTGTCTGGGTGTGTGTGTGTGTGTCTGGGTGTGGGTGTGTGTGTGTGTGTGTGTGTGTGTGTGTGTGTGTGTGTGTGTCTGGGTGTGTGTGTGTCTGGTTGTGGGTGTGTGTGTGTTTGTGTGTGTCTGTGTGTAGGGTGGGTGGGTGTGTGTTTATTGTACATCCAGAGGAGACCGGCAGGACAGACTCTGTGATGTCTGAGGACCTCAGGATGCTGGACCAGTAGTCTAGTGGACTCATGGACCAGTGGACCAGGCCCTATTGAAGTTGTAAGGATTCTTCTGAGCCTAGTGAATTGGATTTTTAACGGCTTCAACGTGCTCAAAAATCTTTTAAAGTTTGCAGTAAATTAGAAAGTGGTGAGTATTTGGAAATGGGCGTGGCGTCAAAGTTTGATTAAACGCAATCAAAACACGAGGTTCTGTATCTCGGACATATTTGGTCCGATCGAGTCCAAACTACACACATAAGACAAGAGTCTCGGCTTGATGATATCTACACAGAAATCATGACTTAAAATCACAGCGCCCCCTGGTGGCTTCAGGAAATGTCTTGTTTTTTGCATGTCTTACACTTGGATGTATTTCTCCTCATCCATTGACCTCAACCATGTCAAACTCTATCAAAAGTGTCTCAAGACATTGATAATGAAGATATAAGATTACTGTGACTTTTCATCAAGCGCATTATTAATGGAGTGGCATCAAAGTTCATCAGCTCGCCATGACACACAAAATTGCTGTAGCTTCCGTGTTCATGGGTCCATCTCACTCAAACTACATGTGTGTGTCAATAGGCCCCCCCCCCCTGAAGATAAATAACTAATAAATAACTGACTAGCGCCCCCGAAAGGGCAGCCCCGGCACTACGATTTGTCAACATCTACAAAAATCGATAGGGACATGTGTCTTTACATTACAAAGAAATACGTCTTTTGGATACATATGCTAGAGTAAACAGGAAGCCCGCCATTTTGGATTTGGTGGCCATTTTCAGCTTTTTCAGGGCCTAGACCAGGGGTGTCCAAACTACGGCCCCGCGGGACAACTGCGGCCCGCCATCCACTTTTAATTGGCCCACATCAAAGTCTAAAAATACAACAGTATGTCACACTGTTTAAAGGCAGCTGCACTAAAGGTAGCTGCCTTTAAACAGTTTGACATAAAGGCAGCAGCTGCTGAGGGACCAGACTGTTGCTCTTTTCAATAGAGTGTTAAAACGTGGTAAAAAGAGGAAGTGATGGAGAGAGGGAGGAGCAGAGATCTGTTTCTGTTCGGAGGAAGTGAATCTGTTCTACAGTCTCTGGCACCAGCTGAAATGGAGCAGCAAGAAAATCACCTGGACAGAGAAAGATTCTGCTGTAGGATCTGTGTGGATCTACTGGAGGATCCGGTGACTACTGTCTGTGGACACAACTACTGTAAGAGCTGTATTAACACCCACTGGGACAAAGAGGAGGAGAAAGGAAGCTACAGCTGTCCTCAGTGTAGACAGACCTTCACACCGAGGCCTGTCCTGGAGAAAAACACCATGTTAGCAGCTTTACTGGAGGAGCTGAAGAAGACTGGACTCCAAGCTGCTCCTGCTGATCACTGCTATGCTGGACCTGAAGATGTGGCCTGTGATGTCTGCACTGGGAGAAAACGGAAATCTCTCAAGTCCTGTTTGAATTGTTTGGTCTCTTATTGTGAAAAACACCTCCAGCCTCATCTTCAGTCACCTCCCTTTAAGAGGCACAAGCTTGTGGAGCCCTCGGAGAAGCTCCAGGAGAACATCTGCTCTCGTCACGATGAGGTGATGAAGATGTTCTGCCGCACTGATCAGCAGTGTATCTGTTATCTCTGCTCTGTGGAGGAACATAAAGACCACGACACAGTGTCAGCTGCAGCAGAAAGGACTGAGAGGCAGAGAGAGCTCGGGCTGAGGAGACAAACAATCCAGCAGAGAGTCCAGGACACAGAGAAAGACGTGAAGCTGCTTCAACAGGAGGAGGAGGCCCTCAATGGCTCTGCTGATAAAGCAGTGGAGGACAGTGAGGAGATCTTCACTGAGATGATCCGTCTGCTGGAGAAAAGAAGCTCTGATGTGGAGCAGCAGATCAGATCCCAGCAGGAAACTGAAGTGAGTCGAGTCAGAGAGCTTCAGGAGAGACTGGAGCAGGAGATCACTGAGCTGAAGAGGAAAGACCAGGAACTGAAGCAGCTCTCAGACACAGAGGATCACAACCAGCTTCTACACAACTACCCCTCACTGTCACCACTCAGTGGATCTACACACTCATCCAGCTTCAGGATCTGTCCTCTGAGGGACTTTGAGGACGTGACAGCAGCTGTGTCCCAGGTCAGAGGTCGACTACAGGACATTCTGAGTGAGACAGAGACACAGATTTTACAGATTGTGTCTCAAGTGGATGTTTTACTGCAACAACCAGAGACCAGAGCTGACTTCTTAAAATATTCACAGGAAATCACACTGGATCCAAACACAGCAAACAGATATCTGTTATTATCTGAGGGAAACAGAAAAGTAACATCAATGAGTGAAGATAAGTATTATTCTGATCACACAGACAGATTCACTTATTGGGATCAGGTCCTGAGTAGAGAGAGTCTGACTGGACGTTGTTACTGGGAGGTGGAGGTGGGGGGGGGGGTCGGGGTGTTGGGAGGAGTTTGTGTAGCAGTCGCATACAAGAATATCAGAAGAGCAGGACACTCAGATGAATGTGGATTTGGATACAATGATAAATCTTGGTCATTAGATTGTCTTAGAGACAGTTATAACTTTTATCACAACAGCATCAAGACTCCAGTGTCAGGTCCTGTGTCCTCCAGAGTAGGAGTGTACCTGGATCACAGTGCAGGTGTTCTGTCCTTCTACAGCGTCTCTGACACCATGACTCTCCTGCACAGAGTCCAGACCACATTCACTCAGCCGCTCTATGCTGGAGTTTGGCTTCTTGATGATGGAGACACAGCTGAGTTCTGTAAACTCAAATAGACTCGAGTCATTAAAAGCAGTGATTTAGATTCTGTGTTAAAATCTTTAACTTCTTTTGTTTCCATGTTTGTTGATCAAAGTTCGTCGTGGTGACGTTTCTGCTCCGCACAGAGATCAGCTGTCAATCAAACACTGACCTTCCTTTATCACACATATTTAGTTCTCACTTTGTAAAGACAGAAATCTATAATTACACTGACATGAATGTGTTTGAAAGAATTAATGTTGCTGTTGTTTTCTCATTAAAACCCGAGCATGGAGGCCCTGTTGTATTTCGAAGGATTTGCATTTCCATTTTGGGCTTTTTCAGGGCGAAATTGCTGTAACTTCAGTGTTGGAGGTTCAACTTCCCTCAAACTACATGTGTGTAGCAACAGCCCCGGTTCATCCTTCGCCGCACATCAATGACGACATTGTCTCGTTTGGCGAAGGACACGATGTTGTCATAACTCCACTCTGCATTGTCCTATCACCACCAAACTTCTGTCACATGATCAGAGTCCAAGCCTGAACAGCTCTAGCACCACCTACTGATTCGCCATGAAACAGGAAGTACTTTGTAAATCCACTCTGCATTATCCAACCAGCTTCGAACTACTGACCTATGATCACAATCGTGATCTGAACACATCCATATATTAATATTAGTTCAGGGTCATAGCGCCACCTACTGATCAGTGTGAAAATTAAGTTGTGGTAACATTGTCCAATTGACACAAATTTGCTCATGCTACATCAGAGCGCCTACTTGAGCAGATCCATATGTCTGTGCTTAATAATAGTGATGGTGCCACCTACTGGCCACAGGAAGTAAACCTTGTTTTACAAATATCATTCAATTTACATGAAATTTACACATTGCGATAGCGTGGACCTTAATGAGCAATTAGCAGGCAAGGATCGACATCGCGTGACGGACGCAGGAAGTGAAATGTTGCAGCAGAGCGCAAAACACAGGCAACGCAGAGACGAGCGCTTGGTCATCGCTCGCTCTCTCCCCCGACCGCTACAGGCTTCAACCTGCGGGTGCTCGGGCCCGCAAGTGCTACAACGTAGCCCTAGTTTTATCATCATTATTATTAGTAGTAGTAGTAGTATATCTGTTAGTACTAGTCATAGTATTCATTCACATCAAAGCCATCAGATCAATCATGACGTCCAGTTTCTGTTTGAAACACACATCAGAACAAACATCCAGTTTTTCTTACTGTGACATATGAACGTGTGAAACGTGAGTTTTCCTTTTGTCTCTGGAAGTGATTCAGTCGTGACCCAGTTTCACGGAGGAGACGAACCTCAGATCTTCATCCTCTGTTTAAAGACACTTTCCCACTGACTCGCTTTGTCTGTCTGGGAAGAAAAATAATCTCATCAAGCGAACCTTTCGACAAATATTTTGATTTAATATTATATAAAATCAAATTATATAATATATAATATTCAGCTTATATTGAATTTGAATCAGTGACAAGCTCCAACAATCTGTTTTTTAAATTATTTTCTTTAATTTGGAGAAAACTAATTGAAACAACTTCTTAGCGTCAACTCTATTAAAATAAACTAATCCCGATGTGAGTTCCCCAGAAAGACTACAAAGCCTCTACAGTGGACTCCTGGTTTCCCACAATGCATCATGGATTGTCCCTCACCGAGCGAAATCTACCATCAAGCATTGTGCTCACAGTGCTGACAGGAGGACAGGGTCAGGGGACAGACGAGAGGACAGAGAGGAGGACAGGTTAGGGGACAGACGAGAGGACAGGGTCAGGGGACAGAGGACTCCTGGTTTCCCACAATGCATCATGTCTCGTCCCTCACCGAGCGAAATCTACCATCAACCATTGTGCTCACAGTGCTGACAGGAGGACAGGGTCAGGGGACAGACGAGAGGACAGGTCAGGGGACAGACGAGAGGACAGAGAGGAGGACAGGTTAGGGGACAGACGACAGGATAGGGTCAGGGGACAGAGGAGAGGACAGAGGAGAGGACAGGTCAGGGGACAGACCAGAGGACAGAGGAGAGGACAGGTCAGGGGACAGACGAGAAGACAGAGGAGAGGACAGAGAGGAGGACAGGGTCAGGGGACAGACCAGAGGACAGAGGAGAGGACAGACGAGAGGACAGAGAGGAGGACAGGGTCAGGGGACAGACCAGAGGACAGGTCAGGGGACAGACGAGAGAACAGAGAAGAGGACAGAGAGGAGGACAGGGTCAGGGGACAGACTAGAGGACAGAGGAGAGGACAGACGAGAGGACAGAGAGGAGGACAGGGTCAGGGGACAGACGAGAGGACAGACGAGAGGACAGACGAGAGGACAGAGAGGAGGACAGACGAGAGGACAGAGGAGAGGACAGGGTCAGGGGACAGACGAGAGGACAGGGTCAGGGGACAAACGAGAGGACAGAGGAGAGGACAGAGAGGAGGACAGGGTCAGGAGACAGACGAGAGGACAGGGTCAGGAGACAGACGAGAGGACAGGGTCAGGGGACAGACGAGAGGACAGGGTCAGGGGACAGACGAGAGGACAGAGGAGAGGACAGACGAGAGGACAGAGGAGAGGACAGGGTCAGGGGACAGACGAGAGGACAGGGTCAGGGGACAGACGAGAGGACAGAGGAGAGGACAGAGAGGAGGACAGGGTCAGGAGACAGACGAGAGGACAGAGGAGTGGACAGAGAGGAGGACAGGGTCAGGAGACAGAGGTGCGGACAGAGGAGAGGACAGAGAGGAGGACAGGGTCAAGAGACAGACGAGAGGACAGGGTCAGGGGACAGAGGAGAGGACAGAGAGGAGGACAGGGTCAGGGGACACACGAGAGGACAGGGTCAGGGGACAGACGAGAGGACAGAGGAGAGGACAGGGTCAGGGGACAGACGAGAGGACAGGTCAGGGGACAGACGAGAGGACAGAGAGGAGGACAGGTCAGGGGACAGAGAGGAGGACAGGGTCAGGGGACAGACGAGAGGACATTTTGAACTAAACATTCAAAATGTTGTTGTTGTTGTTGTTGTTGTTGTTGTTGTTGTTGTTGTAATCCTGTGACAATCCTGTGCAGATGTTGTTGATGGTTTTGCAGATGAGCTTTGTGAGTCGGGGGTGCTTCAGACAGTGATGTGAGCGGAGCAGCTGATTGGTCGGCATTTCCTAGTTAATTAGTGTTCTATATCAACGTTATTTTAACATAAAGTTTTATTATTGAACAACATTCACCACAGACATGTTATTTTGTTCTATCCATATTGGCTTTATATATAGAACACATAAAAGAATCTGTTTCTCATTATGACAATAGGTTTGTCATTAACCCCCCCAACCATAATCATATTAAGAATTCCCCCCCCCCCATGACAGATTGCACTGACACCATTTCAAAACACTGCTTTCAGTAACTCATTATCAAGTTTTGCATTGGAATTGTCCAAAGTGGTCAACAGCAGATCAAACATAAATAACAGTTACACAAGAATGTGACCTCATGAAAACATGTGAGTCAGAGACAAACAGGTGCAACACGTGTGTCGGTCTGCAGCAACACAACCATCAGTCAGTGTGACCCCTGACCTTGCCTTCCTTTGCTGAGCTCCATTACCTGGGGGTTGTAGTTCGGGACTTTAAGTTGCACACATGCTTCGGAGTGGTCAGAGGTCAAACGACTGCGGGGGGGGCTGAGCAGTGACCAATAGGATAGCTTGCTCCGGTCCCATGGCCTGATGTGTTCTCCCTCGTCTGCCTGCTCTTTGAAAGTGTTTTCATGCTTGGTCTCAAAGTGGCGCTTATCGCTGGACGTTCGGCAAACCTTATGTTCTAAACATAAAGTGCACACGGTCCTTATTAAAAACAAATCCATAGTCTTCTTCCCATGAGGGCTGAAATCCCCGGGCCTTCAGTCTTATAGACAGCGGACACACCATCGCTATGACACCTGAGCGGATGCACTTCACAGAGATTCATGCGGGAAACTGCGAGCAGCGCCGGCTCTTCTTCTTCTTATTTAATGGCGATTGGCATCCAGCCTATGGTGCAATACTGGCACCTAGCGGCTGGGAGGTGTTAATACAGGCTGCGTGACGGCAAAACCTGTGAACATTCCTTTAATAGGAAATCGACTGCGTGCCAATGATTATGGCGCCGCGTGCCTAAGGTTTCCTAAGGTTTCATGAAGGATCATGTGCTCATCATCACGTCTGTGAAGACTGTGAAACCGTGTGTGAACCAGTCAGTGGAAGTTAAGTGAGATTTTAATACTTCACATCTAGAAGCGTCGGAGCTGGAACTACGTGACGTTAACGGGTCGAAGAAGTCGACACCTGGAAGAGAAAAACCTTTCGATCGTGTGAGATAAATCACGTCTTCATTCCACCCGAAAACAGGATGGCAGACATCTCATCATTTCCACGAGTTACCAGGAAATCTATTTTCTGTTTCAAGTTTGTGGATGAAGTCAGCGGGTGACTTTCTTCTTAACTATAATCGTCTTTTGAATCAAACTCCTCAAAGAAAGTAAAAGCGTGTTTAATCTGAGCCTCCTGGGGCTCGAGCTGCGCTGTCGTGAAGGAGATGAGAACGTCACTTAAGAAGAAAACACTTCAAAATGGAGGTGATTCAACTTTGAAATCTTTAAAAGCTCCCTGCAGAATTGTCTTCAGTGGGGAGAAGGTTGTGAAAGTGCACAGCTTCACTCAGAGCGGTTCTTATTTACTGAGGCTCCGCCTGTCAAAGCTTCTGAAACACTCTGACGTGTCCCATCAGCTGCGGTGACATCACTCGCAGAAGAGTGAGTTTCAGTTAAAACACTGAATAACACACGTCTGTAATTATCTGCTGAGAAGTTTGACAGCTGGACTCTAATGATGCTTTATTTCAAGTGTGTTAATAAAAACCCACGTTACAGACAGCGGCTCGTAAACCTTTAAACGTTTAAAGAGACTGAAGCAGT
Source organism: Limanda limanda (assembly GCF_963576545.1). Lineage (NCBI taxonomy): Eukaryota > Metazoa > Chordata > Actinopteri > Pleuronectiformes > Pleuronectidae > Limanda > Limanda limanda. The sequence goes on along the minus strand of NC_083643.1, from coordinate 344,880 downwards.
TTGAGACCCGAACTGAAGTCTGGACATGTTCCTCACATGTTCCTCACATGTTCCTCACATCAATCAATCAATCAATCAAGTTTTATTCGTATAGCCCACATTCACAAATCACAATTCGTCTCATTGGGCTTTAACATGGTGAGACATCCTCTGTCCTTAACCCTCAGCAAGAGTCAGGAAAAACTACTAAAAACCTTTTTAACAGGTGAAGACACGTAGAAACCTCAGAGAGACACATGTGAGGATCCGTCTCCCAGGACGGACACAAGTGCAATAGATGTCAAGTGTTAAGAAAACATCATCAGGATTAAAGTTTTTAGCAGCATCGATGAGAGTAAACATTTTTCAATACTATAAGTGAAGCAGTCCTGCTGCAATCATAGTCTCTGGTCAGCAGCAAGATCACGATCCAGCATCAAGACCAGATCCACTATAATCCACAGTCATTGTCCACTGGGGCCAGTTAGGATCCATCATCAGCTGCCACCTCGGTCGTGGTCCCTCATCATCCGATGCCAACGCGACAAAGGATCCTCCATTACCACTACGATCAGCAGGCACGATACAGAATCCACCGAACTGGATCCACCATTGCGACCTCTGACGTGCGACCCACAATCATAATCCATGGTGCGGCCACAGCTGTGGCCCTGCATCCGCGGGCGCTAAGGCACAGAAACTCCGGGAAAAGGGGTCAAGTTAGTAACATGTACTGATGAGATGAGTTACTTTGATGTGATAAGTATGGAGAAAAGGAAGGAGAAGCAGGAAAGAGAAGCTCCGTGTGTCTTGTGTCATAAATTCCCTGTGCGTCTTAGCATCATCAGGGGTTTTTGCCTTTTAATCAATTTTGGAACATCGCACTAATTAGCTCTAACTATAAGCTTTATCAAAAAGGAAGGTTTTGAGTCTACTTTTAAACGAACAGAGCGTGTCTGCCTCCCTAACTGAAAGTGAGAGATTATTCCACAGCAGTGGGGCTTGATGGCTAAAAGCTCTGGCTCCTACTCTACTTTTAGAGACTTTAGGGACGACAAGTAAACCTGAGTTCTGGGATCGGAGTGCTCTAGTAGGTTGATATGGAACTAACATCTCTTTAAGGTAAAGAGGTGCCATATCATTAAGGGCCTTGAAGGTGAGGAGGAGAATTTTAAATTCTATTCTAGATTTAACAGGAAGCCAGTGTAGCGATGCTAATACTGGAGAAATGTGCTCTCTTTTCTTAGTTCTCGTCAGGACACGTGCTGCGGCATTTTGGACCAGCTGCAGAGTCTTTAACGACTTGCTGCTGGAGCCTGATAATAATGAATTACAATAGTCCAGTCTCGATGTAACAAAGGCGTGGACTAGTTTTTCTGCATCTTTTTGCGAAAGGACATGTCTGATTTTTGAGATATTACGCAAGTGGAAAAAGGCGGTTCTAGAAATTACTTTTAAGTGACTATTAAAGGACAAATCAGGATCGAAGATCACTCCCAAGTTCCTGACTGTGTCATTGGAAGCAAGGGCAATGTCATCTAGCGCAGCTATATCATTAGATAATGTATCTCTAAGGTGTTTAGGGCCGAGTATTATAACCTCTGTTTTATCTGAGTTTAATAAGAGAAAATTGCGGGTCATCCAGGTTTTTATGTCCTTGAGACATGCTCGAAGTTTAGTTAATTGATTACTTTGATCAGGTTTTATTGACAAATATAACTGGGTGTCATCCGCATAGCAGTGAAAATTTACCGAGTGTGTCCTGATAATGTTTCCTAGTGGAAGCATATATAATGAGAATAAAATTGGGCCGAGCACAGACCCCTGTGGAACACCATGGTTAACTTTGGTGCGCACCGATGACTCATCATTGATTTGGACGAATTGGGAGCGATCAGCAAAATAAGATTTAAACCAGTTTAAGGCCGTTCCTTTAATGTTAATTAACTGTTTTAGTCTCTCTAATAAAATTTGATGGTCAATTGTGTCGAATGCTGCACTGAGATCTAACAGAACGAGGACAGACACAAGTCCCTGATCTGAAGCTATTAGAAGGTCATTAGTGACTTTTGCCAGGGCTGTCTCTGTGCTGTGATTGGTTCTAAACCCAGACTGAAAGTCTTCATATATATTATTTTCCTGGAGAAACTCACACAGCTGATTGGCTACAACTTTTTCTAAGAATTTAGACAGGAAGGGGAGATTAGATATTGGCCTGTAATTTGCTAAAACCTCTGGGTCTAGGGTGGGTTTTTTGAGTAGGGGTTTGATTGACGGGTTTAAATGTAATCGGAATTATTTCCTTAAATTTAGCTACAGCACTATCAGGTAGACATCTAGAAAATGAGTTTTTTATTAGTGGCATATATTCAGATAGTGAAAAATCGAAGGTTATTAAATTATGATCTGATAGTACTGGATTGCGCGGAAGTACTGTTAAATGTTCAATTTTGACACCGTATGATAACACAAGGTCAAGTGTGTGGTTACAACAATGAGTAGGTTGATGTACACACTGACTGAAACCAATTGAGTCTAGTATTGAGATAAATGCTCGGCTAAGGCTATTTTTATTATTGTCAACATGAATATTAAAGTCACCAACAATAATAATTTTATCTGTCTTTAGGACTAGGTTTGATAAGAACTCAGGGAATTCTGTTAGAAATTCAGTATAAACCCCAGGAGCACGATAAACTACAGCAAATATGATTGGCTGTTGGTGTTTCCTGGATTGACGTGGAAGAATAAGAACAAGACATTCAAATTTGGATGTCGCCGGCTCTGGCCCCCGGGATACAATTGACTATGGCCGCTGGTGTCGCTAATCTCACGTTTCTGAGAACCGAGTCGCCAATAACCAGAGTTTGATTCTCAGCGGGTGCGTCGCTGAGTGGAGAAAATCTATTTGAGACGTGAGCTGGTGGGTCTTTAATCGTGGGCTTTCTATGGGTGGTACTATGCCCCCCCCGGACCGTCACCCAGCCGCCCTGGGCTCCCGGCTGCCCGGGGCAAGTCGAGGGACTGCTAGCTGAAGCTAAGCTAGGTGGCTTCGCTGCGGCTAGCACGGGCCGGCTAACTACAGCTAACGGGGGTTCTAAGGTGAGGAGCCGAGCTTCTAAGTTGCTAAGCCTCGCCTCCATGTCTACCAACATACTACATTTATTACATTTACCACTACTGTTAATGGAGGCGGAGGAGAAAGTAAACATGAGACACTCGGAGCAAGAGAGAGCGGTGGAGCGAGAGGGAGAGAGAGAACACATCGCTGCTAAAACTACGAGGGTGAGATTTAAACAGAACACAGAATCACAAAGCACCAGAGAGGAGGGGCTGGTATGTGAGGGTCCTTAACTAAATACCGGTGGTTTTAGCCGTAGTAGAACAGAAAGACAGTTGTGTTTAGCGGAGGAGCTAATTCAGATAGCGACCACACCCCCCGTGGCAATAACAGGAAGTGACGCAGCACGCTTACCGTAATGACGTTACTTTCCTGACATGTTCCTGACATGTTCTTGAAATGTTCCTGACATGTTCCTGAAAGGTTCCTCAGGTGTTCCTAGACGTTAGGAATACCCGACTTAGTCGGCTACCTTGAAAGGTCGCTGTGACCTTTGACCTTGGAACCCTGAGATCTAGTCAGTTCATCATTGAGTCCAAGTGAATGTTTGTGCCAAATGAGAAAAGATTCCCCCGAGGCGTTGTGCAGATGTTGCGTTCAGGACAGACAACCTGAAACCAACATGTCTCTGGCTGAAGACGGGCTGGAGACACGACACAGAAACCTCAGAGACAGTCAGCAGGGCTCGTCCTCTGGGGAACAGGAATTTCTGACACTGAAATGAAACCGATGTTATTCTATCAGAGCCACATGTCACTCACCCGAGCAGAGTAAATATCAGCATCTGAATTATTTCCTGTGTCCTCTATCGTTTGTCTTTTACTCGTCTTTGTGTTTCTGTGTCTTCTGCTCTGTGGTGTCGTCTCTGTGGTGTCGTCTCCGTGTGAATAATGAAGCATGAAGAGGAACTGTTTGTTCCTCAGGGTTTATTCAGCTGTCGCTAATTATTAAGATCATATCAAGATTCCAGGAGCGACTCAGATTCTGTGTGAATGGCTGATTTATTATTTTGCAGTCTTTATTGCATTTAGAGAATTACTCATTGTTTTAAGAACAAGTTTGAAGACATATCAAAGAGCTGTGATTGGCTCATGTTGGCAGCACCTGTGTGGAGAAGTGATGAAGGAAAGAGTTGATGTTGATATGAAACTCTCATGTTTACACTCTGCTCGTCAGGCTCGGGCAGGTTTTTAATACAGAATGATCATTTGATTTCTTAAGAAAAACACCCAATATTCTTTGAATAGAGATTTTTATTATCAGCTGTAATATTTTATTCACGATGTACAGGAAGCAGTACTACACTACCCACAATGCTCAGGTGTAGTAGCGACGTCTCTGATTGGTGGAGCTCACTGTCTCCAGGGAAATGTTTATCAAAACCACCAAAATCAGAACCAGCCTGAACATGTCAATCAATCAAGTTCTGTTTGTTTATTAACAAGAAGTGACCTCGTCCGATCTTACGCCTCGAATAGAACAGGAAGTAGAGTCTGAGGTGACATCACTTCCTCTTCAGGGACGGAAGTGTGACATCAACAGAACAACACGTCTTCACCTGAACTCCTCATTCAACAATCTGTGTCTCAGAGTCTCTGACGTGTCCCTCTTGTCCAGCAGACGTGTGCACGTGCACTCGGACCAGACGTGTGCACGTGCACTCGGGTCACTCCTCTCAGACGCTCACACCCTCGCCACGTGAGCTGTCCTCCAGATGACTGTTGACACTGTGGAGCAGCTGATGTCTGATGAGCCTCTAATCTGCCCTCAATTAATTAAAGCTCAGGACTTCAGGCCTCGAGCAGCTGCCACCACGCACGGCGTGCACGAGTGGAAAGATCCCAGTGAGAGGAAGGTGCTTAGCTGAGTGTGTGTGTGTGTGTGTGTGTGTGTGTGTGTGTGTGTGTGTGTGTGTGTGTTCACAAAACATCTGCATTAGTTTAATCACCTGCACCCGTTCCCCAGGCCATCAACACCAATTCATTCAAGCACACTAAACACACACACACACACACACACACACACACACACACACACACACACTCACAAAGACACGCACACATTCTCATTTGAAAACACTGGACTCAGCTGGACAGACCTCATGTTCGCTGAGAGGACAGAACATCAGAACATCAGAACATCAGAACATCAGAACATCAGAACATCAGAACATCAGAAAACACTGAGGAACAAGTCTCCAGTGTTTCCTCAGTTTATCAGTTTATCAGTTTATCAGTTTATCAGATACGTGTCTGATCCATAGACTGTATATATAAAGGTCTGATCTTGTGTTTTGAACAGGAACTATAGGTTTGTGTATATTATAGAAGATGTGCTTGTTAAGTATTGACAGGTTGGTGTCCAGTAGCAGGAAGTGGTGGAAACCAAACACTGAAATAAAAACAGAAGTTTAAACCGCGTGGAGTCGTATCATTTGAACTGATTGTAGATGAATTGACAGAACGACGTGATTTCTCTCATGGTTTCTTCCTCACGACCGTAAGACAAAAACATCTTCAGGACTTTGTTTTGGGTCTTAAATCCCAGCGCAGGTTTTCTCCTGGTGATTAAACTGTGAGAAGCTTTAGAGCAGCAGTGATGAGAGCTATCAGCCAGGAGTTCCTTTGGTTATTGATTTGATTAAGAGGCTTAAACATTATTTAATGAGTTTTCCATCCGTCTAATCTCCCTCTCTCTCCTCTATTCTGCCCGGTGTCTCTCGCCCCTGCTGCAGTTTACCAAAACAATGATTTGTCTTCTTATCCTGTGAACCTTTTAAAACCGTTTGGTCTTTACCTGTTTATTGTTTATTTGCTGAAATCTATTAATTATCTGTTAATAATTATTGATGTTTGATAAAAATGTAAACGATGATGATTTAAAGCTGAATTTTAGACGAGCATCACATAATAATGTTTGTATAGATATGAAAAAGAAAAATAAGAAATAATTTGTGTGATTTGAAGAGAAGATTTAGGATCTGTGTGGATTCTGTTTGTGTGTCACGGTGGAGATGTGGGTGAGCCACAGGTCACAGGTCACAGGTCACATGTCACAGGTCACAGGTCACAGGTCACAGGTCACAGGTCACATGTCACAGGTCACAGGTCACAGGTCACAGGTCACATGTCACATGTCACAGACAGGAGACAGGAGACAGGAGACAGGAGACAGGACGCAGGAGGCAGGAGACAGGAGACAGGAGGCAGGAGGCAGGAGACAGGAGACAGGAGACAGGAGACAGGAGGCAGGAGGCAGGAGACAGGAGACAGGAGGCAGGAGGCAGGAGACAGGAGACAGGAGGCAGGAGGCAGGAGACAGGAGACAGGAGGCAGGAGGCAGGAGGCAGGAGACAGGAGACAGGAGACAGGAGGCAGGAGACAGGTGACAGGAGACAGGAGACAGGAGGCAGGAGACAGGAGGCAGGAGACAGGAGACAGGAGACAGGAGACAGGAGACAGGAGACAGGAGACAGGAGACAGGAGACAGGAGACAGGAGGCAGGAGGCAGGAGACAGGAGACAGGAGGCAGGAGACAGGAGACAGGAGACAGGAGACAGGAGGCAGGAGGCAGGAGACAGGAGACAGGAGGCAGGAGGCAGGAGACAGGAGACAGGAGGCAGGAGGCAGGAGGCAGGAGACAGGAGACAGGAGACAGGAGACAGGAGGCAGGAGACAGGAGACAGGAGACAGGAGACAGGAGACAGGAGACAGGAGACAGGAGACAGGAGGCAGGAGACAGGAGACAGGAGACAGGAGACAGGAGACAGGAGACAGGAGGCAGGAGACAGGAGGCAGGAGACAGGAGACAGACACATATGTCCCACACCAGGGCTCTGGAGACTCTCTGGAGACTCGTCTTCCTCTCCAGGCCACTCTTCATCAGTAGATGTGGAGCCGCCCTGAAGCTCAGGAACAATGACCCAGTATCAGAGATGATACCCCCCCCCCCGTCCCAGCGTCTCTTTGTGTCCTCGCCGCCTCTACCTGTCACGCTCGTTAGCCGCAGCGAGCGTCACAGCTGCAGAGTTAATTAGCAGCGCTAATGGGAAGCAAGCGTTTAGAGAGAGAGAGAGAGAGAGAGAGAGAGAGAGAGAGAGAGAGAGAGAGGGAGAGAGAGAGGGAGAGAGAGAGAGAGAGAGAGAGAGAGAGAGAGAGAGGGAGAGAGAGAGAGAGAGAGAGAGAAGAGAGAGAGAGAGAGAGAGAGAGAGAGAGGGAGAGAGAGAGAGAGAGAGAGAAAACAAATCCAGCATCTCATTAGTCACGAGGACCAATCACACGGGCCGATGATCGAGTTCAGAACACACATAGTGATGAACCACACACACACACATAGTGATGAACCACACACACACATAGTGATGAACCACACACACACATAGTGATGAACCACACACACACACACACACATAGTGATGAACCACACACACACACACATAGTGATGAACCACACACACACACACACACACACATAGTGATGAACCACACACACACACACATAGTGATGAACCACACACACACACACACACACACACACACAGGTGCAAACGAGAGCAGATCATCAGCCCATCGGGGGGGCGAGAGTAATTAGACGACGGAGGGGGTGACAGCGGCCGAGTGAACAGCCAGCGATCACCTGACCTCAGTGTCTCTCCAGGTCAGGGATGAGCTGCGACCTCTGAGGTCATCAAACACACAACGACACATCAAACACACAACGACACATCAAACACACAACGACACATCAAACACACAACGACACATCAAACACACAACAACACATCAAACACACAACACACCCCCCCCTCCTCACTCCTCTACAAACAAACAGGATTAAAGGATCCAAGTGAGGACGCCGGGGTCAGGGGTCAGGTAAGGACGCCGGGGTCAGGGGTCAGGTAAGGACGCCGGGGTCAGGGGTCAGGTAAGGACGCCGGGGTCAGGGGTCAGGTAAGGAGGCCGGGGTCAGGGGTCAGGTAAGGACGCCGGGGTCAGGGGTCAGGTAAGGACGCCGGGGTCAGGTGTCAGGTAAGGACGCCGGGGTCAGGGGTCAGGTAAGGACGCCGGGGTCAGGGGTCAGGTAAGGACGCCGGGGTCAGGTAAGGACGCCGGGGTCAGGGGTCAGGTAAGGACGCCGGGGTCAGGGGTCAGGTAAGGACGCCGGGGTCAGGTGTCAGGTAAGGACGCCAGGGTCAGGGGCCAGGTAAGGACGCCGGGGTCAGGTAAGGAGGCCGGGGTCAGGGGTCAGGTAAGGACGCCGGGGTCAGGGGTCAGGTAAGGAGGCCGGGGTCAGGGGTCAGGTAAGGACGCCGGGGTCAGGGGTCAGGTAAGGAGGCCGGGGTCAGGGGTCAGGTAAGGACGCCGGGGTCAGGGGTCAGGTAAGGAGGCCGGGGTCAGGGGTCAGGTAAGGAGGCCGGGGTCAGGGGTCAGGTAAGGACGCCGGGGTCAGGGGTCAGGTAAGGACGCCGGGGTCAGGGGTCAGGTAAGGAGGCCGGGGTCAGGGGTCAGGTAAGGAGGCCGGGGGTGCAGAGCGTCTGGTTCTCAGATTACAGATCCAGATTTTATGCAAATACAATGAAATGGATAAATATTCTTGTTGTTTGTGTGTTTGTCCTGCGGCTGTGTGACTTCCTGCTGGACACACAACATGTTATCATCACATCAGCTGTTTGTGTTTCGCATTTTATGGTTTGGATGGAACAACATTATGATTCAAAATGTTAAAGACACAGTGTAGTTATTAATACTTGAAATCACCTGATCACATGTAGTCATGTTCCTCTGCTCTCACAGGTTAGTGACAGAGTGACACATCTTCCTCCACAAAACATCACGTCAGTCGGGAACTCACTTTTTGTACTTCGTGAACTCGCCCCCCCCCCCCTGAAGTCTGGTATCCTCCCTGGATCTTTCAGCTGTAATTAAATCATCAGATTCTTCTGAGACTCGGCACCAAACTCACTTTCTGCTCGAGTCATTCTGAAGCTCAACATGTGATCAGAGAGGAATCTTCACCTCATCACCAACCTGAGGGCAGGACAGCTGGTCACATGACGGAGAGAAGAAGAGGAAGAAGAGGAAGAAGAGGAAGAAGAGGAAGAAGAGGAAGAAGAGGAAGAAGAGTTGATCTTTAAACTTATACATGAGAAAAGATCCTCCTCTAACCGGGGAGGGATCAACATCTGGAGAAGAGGATTTATATAAATACAAACCAACGTAAAATAATGATAAAGAATAAAGTGTGTTGTGAAACGACCTTTATGAATATCTGATGTTTCATCACTTTCACAACGAGCAGATTCACATGTGATATGACATCATCACACATGTTCACCTGTTAAATCACGGATCTGTTGTTCAGTGCTTTTTATTCTGAGTTTGGTTTATTAACCAGATCGTTGGAGTGAGTGTCTGCTCTGGACAAATGTGTCTCGGTGAAGACACGCTGCCCGACCCGTCTCCTGCTCGGTGGAGACACGCTGCAGACCCGTCTTCTCCTCGGTGGAGACACGCTGCCCGACCCGTCTCCTGCTCGGTGAAGACACGCTGCTGACCCGTCTCCTGCTCGGTGAAGACACGTCTCCTGCTCGGTGAAGACACGCTGCCGACCCGTCTCCTGCTCGGTGAGGACACGCTGCCCGACCCGTCTCCTGTTTGGTTGAAGACACGCTGCCCGACCCGTCTCCTGTTTGGTTGAAGACACGCTGCCCGACCCGTCTCCTGTTTGGTTGAAGACACGCTGCCCGACCCGTCTTCTCCTCGGTGGAGACACGCTGCCGACCCGTCTCCTGCTCGGTGGAGACAAGCTGCCCGACCCGTCTTCTCCTCGGTGGAGACACAGGAACATACGAACTTCCTTGTGATCAAAGGCTCGTCAGATGTCCTGACAGCGGAACGGGCTCACAGAGGGAATCAAACCGTCGACACGTGTTCCCTTCATTCCTGCTCCTTCTGAGGAACTTGTCCAAGGAAATTAGCATCTAATGAATAATTGTTGTCAGAGAGAAACAAATGTTTATGAGACGACGCAGCTTTGAAGCACCGACGTTCAGACATTCCTCATAATTAGAGCTCAGTCAGATGCTTTAAAGAACCTTTTGACAATAAATCCTTTCTTCATTTGTTTGAAATCCAGAAACGTTAAAAACTGATTCACACTGAAATCCAGCTGTTTTATTAAAAGATGAAGGAGGAAGACAGAAACATCTTCATCTTCACAGAGGAAGAATAAAAGTCACTTTCAGTCCACACAAAGGACTCGTTCACACCTGGTTTGTTTCAGAGCTTCAGACTCTTCAGTTCAGTCCTGAACATCAGGTGTGAACGGTTCCTCAGAGCAGAAGAGGAGTTCTGAACCTGGTTCTGTCGGTTTGCAGTGAAAACACTTTGTTGGATAGTTTGGACTTTAGGACCAATCACAGGGAGCAGAGACGTCTGTGTTGTTCTCATTGGACTGAACGTTGTGTTTCATCAGAGGAAGATTTCCCAGCAGGAGTGAAAACTCAAACATGTAGGTCCAACTTGTCGTGAACGGACGACTGAGGCGCCGCCCCGAACTCCAGGAGGATCTGACCCTGACTCCGAGAACGAGTCAACAGCAGCGAGGGGCGAGCGAGGCGCTGCGTCCGCCGGCCCCTCTCACCTGAAACACATCAGAGTCATTCAAACGGAACCTTTTCCTCTCAGCATCATAGCATCACCTCCTGGTGACTGGCTGCAGTAAAGATCATAAACCCCTCCTCCTCCATGTTAGCAGATGGGAAATTGATCAAACTAAAAGTTAAATAAAGATGTTTCTGTCATGTCAGGTTGTTCTTCTCTCACCTGCCTGAGCCTCTGCCGAGCTGAAGACATCGCTGCAGCCGCTCCAGTAGTGAAGAGCCGTCTTCCCATGATAATCTCTCACGCTGGTTTTAGCCTCTGTCGACCAAAAGAGACAACGTGAGGGTGACGCTCTCTTTTCAGGCTGAAGACGTGTTTCCATCTTCTGCTGCTGGACAATAGTTCAGGAAATACATAACTGACCACACATGAAAACACATATTGACTCACTGCAGGTGGATGTATTGACTCACTGCAGGTGGATGTATTGACTCTAGGTGGATGTATTGACTCTAGGTGGATGTATGGACTCTAGGTGGATGTATTGACTCTAGGTGGATGTATTGACTCTCTAGGTGGATGTATTGACTCTAGGTGGATGTATTGACTCTAGGTGGATGTATTGACTCACTGCAGGTGGATGTATTGACTCTAGGTGGATGTATTGACTTTAGGTGGATGTATTGACTCTCTGCAGGTGGATGTATTGACTCTCTAGGTGGATGTATTGACTCTCTAGGTGGATGTATTGACTCTAGGTGGACGTATTGACTCTAGGTGGATGTATTGACTCTAGGTGGATGTATTGACTCTCTATGTGGATGTATTGACTCTAGGTGGACGTATGGACTCTAGGTGGATGTATTGACTCTAGGTGGATGTATTGACTCTCTGCAGGTGGATGTATTGACTCTAGGTGGATGTATTGACTCTAGGTGGATGTATTGACTCTAGGTGGATGTATTGACTCTCTAGGTGGATGTATTGACTCTAGGTGGATGTATTGACTCTAGGTGGATGTATTGACTCTCTAGGTGGATGTATTGACTCTAGGTGGATGTATTGACTCTATGTGGATGTATTGACTCTATGTGGATGTATTGACTCTAGGTGGATGTATTGACTCTAGGTGGATGTATTGACTCTAGGTGGATATATTGACTCTATGTGGATGTATTGACTCTAGGTGGATGTATTGACTCTAGGTGGATGTATTGACTCTCTAGGTGGATGTATTGACTCTAGGTGGATGTATTGACTCTATGTGGATGTATTGACTCTAGGTGGATGTATTGACTCTATGTGGATGTATTGATTCTAGGTGGATGTATTGACTCTAGGTGGATGTATTGACTCTAGGTGGATGTATTGACTCTCTAGGTGGATGTATTGACTCTAGGTGGATGTATTGACTCTATGTGGATGTATTGACTCTAGGTGGATGTATTGACTCTAGGTGGATGTATTGACTCTCTAGGTGGATGTATTGACTCTAGGTGGATGTATTGACTCTAGGTGGATGTATTGACTCTAGGTGAATGTATGGACTCTAGGTGGATGTATTGACTCTAGGTGGATGTATTGACTCTCTAGGTGGATGTATTGACTCTAGGTGGATGTATTGACTCTAGGTGGATGTATTGACTCACTGCAGGTGGATGTATTGACTCTAGGTGGATGTATTGACTCTATGTGGATGTATTGACTCTCTAGGTGGATGTATTGACTCTCTGCAGGTGGATGTATTGACTCTCTAGGTGGATGTATTGACTCTCTAGGTGGATGTATTGACTTTAGGTGGATGTATTGACTCTAGGTGGACGTGTTGACTCTAGGTGGATGTATTGACTCTAGGTGGATGTATTGACTCTATGTGGATGTATTGACTCTAGGTGGACGTATGGACTCTAGGTGGATGTATTGACTCTAGGTGGATGTATTGACTCTCTGCAGGTGGATGTATTGACTCTAGGTGGATGTATTGACTCTCTAGGTGGATGTATTGACTCTAGGTGGATGTATTGACTCTAGGTGGATGTATTGACTCTCTAGGTGGATGTATTGACTCTAGGTGGATGTATTGACTCTATGTGGATGTATTGACTCTATGTGGATGTATTGACTCTAGGTGGATGTATTGACTCTAGGTGGATGTATTGACTCTAGGTGGATATATTGACTCTATGTGGATGTATTGACTCTAGGTGGATGTATTGACTCTAGGTGGATGTATTGACTCTCTAGGTGGATGTATTGACTCTAGGTGGATGTATTGACTCTATGTGGATGTATTGACTCTAGGTGGATGTATTGACTCTATGTGGATGTATTGATTCTAGGTGGATGTATTGACTCTAGGTGGATGTATTGACTCTAGGTGGATGTATTGACTCTCTAGGTGGATGTATTGACTCTAGGTGGATGTATTGACTCTATGTGGATGTATTGACTCTAGGTGGATGTATTGACTCTAGGTGGATGTATTGACTCTCTAGGTGGATGTATTGACTCTCTGCAGGTGGATGTATTGACTCTAGGTGGATGTATTGACTCTAGGTGGATGTATTGACTCTCTAGGTGGATGTATTGACTCTAGGTGGATGTATTGACTTTAGGTGGATGTATTGACTCTAGGTGGATGTATTGACTCTAGGTGGATGTATTGACTCTAGGTGGATGTATTGACTCTATGTGGATGTATTGACTCTAGGTGGATGTATGGACTCTAGGTGGATGTATTGACTCTCTAGGTGGATGTATTGACTCTCTGCAGGTGGATGTATTGACTCTCTAGGTGGATGTATTGACTCTCTAGGTGGATGTATTGACTCTACATTACATTACATTACATTTCATTTAGCTGACGCTTTTATCCAAAGGGACTTACAATAAGTGCATTCAACCCCGAGAGTACAAACCAAGAACAACAAGAATCAAGACAGTACAATTTCTTCGAAATAAAGCAAAACTACAAAGTGCTATAAGTAAGTTACATTTTAGTGCTACCAAAGTGTTAGTTTCAAAAGTGGTTAGTTTTTTATTGTTTTGTTTTTTTTTATTTTTATTTTTTTATTCAAGGTACAGTCGGAAGAGGTGTGTTTTTAGTTTTCGGCGAAAGATGTGTAAACTTTCGGATGTCCGGATGTCGAGTGGGAGCTCATTCCACCATTTAGGAGCTAGGACAGCAAACAGTCGTGATTTTGATGAGTGTTTAGCAGTGAAGGAGCAACGAGTCGTTTAGCTGAAGCAGAGCGGAGTGAACATGCTGGTGTGTAGTGTTTGACCAGGTCCTGGATGTAAACTGGACCTGATCTGTTTACAGCATGGTATGCGAGTACTAGTGTTTTGAAGCGGATGCGGGCAGCCACTGGTAGCTAGTGTAGGGAGCGGAGGAGCGGAGTAGTGCGAGTGAATTTAGGTTGGTTAAAAACCAGTCGAGCTGCAGGTGGATGTATTGACTCTCTAGGTGGATGTATTGACTCTAGGTGGATGTATTGACTCTAGGTGGATGTATTGACTCTAGGTGGATGTATTGACTCTCTGTAGGTGGATGTATTGACTCTAGGTGGATGTATTGACTCTAGGTGGATGTATTGACTCTAGGTGGATGTATTGACTCTCTGTAGGTGGATGTATTGACTCTAGGTGGATGTATTGACTCTAGGTGGATGTATTGACTCTAGGTGGATGTATTGACTCTAGGTGGATGTATTGACTCTAGGTGGATGCATTGACTCACTGCAGGTGGATGTATTGACTCTCTAGGTGGATGTATTGACTCTAGGTGGATGTATTGACTCTAGGTGGATGTATTGATTCTAGGTGGATGTATTGACTCACTGCAGGTGGATGTATTGACTCCTTAGGTGGATGTATTGACTCTAGGTGGATGTATTGACTCTAGGTGGATGTATTGACTCTCTGCAGGTAGATGTATTGACTCTAGGTGGATGTATTGACTCTAGGTGGATGTATTGACTCTCTGCAGGTGGATGTATTGACTCTAGGTGGATGTATTGACTCTAGGTGGATGTATTGACTCTCTGCAGGTGGATGTATTGACTCTAGGTGGATGTATTGACTCTAGGTGGATGTATTGACTCTCTGCAGGTAGATGTATTGACTCACTGCAGGTGGATGTATTGACTCTCTAGGTGGATGTATTGACTCTAGGTGGATGTATTGACTCTCTAGGTGGATGTATTGACTCTCTGCAGGTGGATGTATTGACTCTAGGTGGATGTATTGACTCTAGGTGGATGTATTGACTCACTGCAGGTGGATGTATTGACTCTCTATGTGGATGTATTGACTCTAGGTGGATGTATTGACTCTAGGTGGATGTATTGATTCACTGCAGGTGGATGTATTGACTCTAGGTGGATGTATTGATTCACTGCAGGTGGATGTATTGACTCTAGGTGGATGTATTGACTCACTGCAGGTGGATGTATTGACTCTCTAGGTGGATGTATTGACTCTATGTGTATGTATTGACTCTAGGTGGATGTATTGACTCTCTGCAGGTGGATGTATTGACTCTAGGTGGATGTATTGATTCACTGCAGGTGGATGTATTGACTCTAGGTGGATGTATTGACTCACTGCAGGTGGATGTATTGACTCTACGTGGATGTATTGACTACGTGGATGTATTGACTCTCTGCAGGTGGATGTATTGACTCTAGGTGGATGTATTGACTCACTGCAGGTGGATGTATTGACTCTCTTGGTGGATGTATTGACTCTCTAGGTGGATGTATTGACTCACTGCAGGTGGATGTATTGACTCACTGCAGGTGGATGTATTGACTCTCTTGGTGGATGTATTGACTCTCTAGGTGGATGTATTGACTCACTGCAGGTGGATGTATTGACTCTAGGTGGATATATTGATTCACTGCAGGTGGATGTATTGACTCTCTAGGTGGATGTATTGATTCACTGCAGGTGGATGTATTGACTCTCTAGGTGGATGTATTGACTCATTGCAGGTGGATGTATTGACTCTAGGTGGATGTATTGACTCTAGGTGGATGTATTGACTCACTGCAGGTGGATGTATTGACTCTAGGTGGATGTATTGATTCACTGCAGGTGGATGTATTGACTCTCTAGGTGGATGTATTGATTCACTGCAGGTGGATGTATTGACTCTAGGTGGATGTATTGACTCACTGCAGGTGGATGTATTGACTCTCTAGGTGGATGTATTAACTCTACGTGGATGTATTGACTCTATGTGGATGTATTGACTCTAGGTGGATGTATTGACTCTAGGTGGATGTATTGACTCTATGTGGATGTATTGACTCTCTAGGTGGATGTATTGACTCACTGCAGGTGGATGTATTGACTCTCTAGGTGGATGTATTGACTCACTGCAGGTGGATGTATTGACTCTAGGTGGATGTATTGACTCTAGGTGGATGTATTGACTCTCTAGGTGGATGTATTGACTCTAGGTGGATGTATTGACTCACTGCAGGTGGATGTATTGACTCTAGGTGGATGTATTGACTCTAGGTGGATGTATTGACTCTCTAGGTGGATGTATTGACTCTAGGTGGATGTATTGACTCACTGTAGCTGTGGACGAGGGCGTGGACGACCTGCCGGTGGCCGTGGATGGCGGCGAGGTGCAGCGCTGTGTAACCCTGTGAATAAAATGCGATTAATTAACTGGATCATGTGAAGTTTTATTCCCTCAATCTCAATGATTCTTCTTCTTTGGTTTCTCTGCCTGAAACATCTGTGTGCGTGTCCCTCATCTATCGTCTACAGGTCGTCTACAGGTCGTCTACAGGTCGTCTATAGGTTGTCTACAGGTTGTCTAGAGGTTGTACACAGGTTGTCTAGAGGGTGTTTAAAGGTCGTTTACAAGTCGTCTACAGGTCGTCTACAGGTCGTCTACAGGTCGTCTACAGGTCGTCTACAGGTCGTTTACAGGTCGTCTAGAGGTCGTTTACAGGTTATTTACAGGCCGTCTAGAGGTAATTTACAGGTCGTCTACAGGTCGTTTACAGGTCGTCTAGGGGTCGTTTACAGGTTATGTACAGGTCGTCTAGAGGTCGTTTACAGGTCGTCTAGAGGTCGTCTAGAGGTCGTTTACAGGTCGTCTACAGGTCGTCTAGAGGTTGTTTACAGGTTATTTACAGGTCGTCTAGAGGTCGTTTACAGGTCGTCTACAGGTCGTTTACAGGTCGTCTAGGGGTCGTTTACAGGTCGTACACAGGTCGTCTACAGGTCGTCCTGAACTTACCCCCTTCACAGGGATGCATGTGAGCAGAGGGGAGAGAGGGTGAGGACAGTGAGGGTCAGAGGTCAGAGGTCACAGATCTGAGCCTGAAACTCTGACTCTTTAACTCTTAACACTCACGTGCTGAAGTGACGACGAGAAACAAACAAGGAAAAAGACGAGAAACAGAAAAACATTTAGACACACACAAAAGATTCTCAATTAAAAGCATTATATTTATATAGATAATTGTATTTAATCACACTGGGTTATTATTGTTAGTCTTGAGTATTTCAGAGAGGTCGCTGACCTGTGTTAAACTGATCGTATGATTATTGTTATCAGAGACATTAACTCCTAAAGTGTTCGAGACTAAACCTTCATGTTCTAATTACGGAGGCAATTAGTCATTTGTCTGTTTTGCTTTGCTCAGCTGGAGCTTAACTATGATCTAATTATCGTTATGAACATTATAAACACACACTTCAGCCTAGCCCTAATGTCCTCATAAAGACATCTGTACAAGAACACACACACAGACACACGCACTGATCGGACGTTGACGTCGGCTCCGGAGCGAAGCATCAAGTCCACGACCTCCGGACGACCCTGCTTCGCCCCCCAGTGGAGAGCGGTCTGAAACACACACACACACACACACACACACACACACACACACACAGTGTCAGATCACAGACCGTACATTAACATGGACGACATATTAACCCTTCCTCCTCCATGTTAGCAGATGGGACATAACGGTCTGAACGGAGCCAAAAACCAAACGTTAAAATCAAACATTCAGTTGATTTTGTTGCAAATGATTCTGAACCTGATTCTGAAACCATGAAGTGGTTGGAAAAGAAAATTGTTCTGTCCAAACTAATTATGAATAAAACCTTCAGTAAATAGAAAAATTTCATATGATGATACTTTTGCCAGCATCTTTTTTACACAAGTATCTGTCTGACAATCAGAGACCGTCAGACAATAATCTGTTATGTCTCTAACATCAGTTGCTGGTTGAAAACCACTAAAGCACAAACACAGAGAGAGAGAGAGAGAGAGAGAGAGAGAGAGAGAGAGAGAGAGAGAGAGAGAGAGAGAGAGAGAGAGAGAGAGAGAGAGAGAGAGAGAGAGAAACGGAGAGAACTTACAAACTGGACGAGTTCCGAGGAGCGAGAGACAAACAGAAGACGACAGAAACGTGAGACACACACACACACGTCACAATGTCCGCTCACACTAACACACCTGGAAATAACATCAGGTCATGTGGTGTAAACAGGAAGCAGATTGATATTTAAACAGGAAGTAGATTCATATATAGAGGAGGGTGGTGGTGAAAAGTGAGAGCAGACATTTAATGTCATGTGGTTGTTAGTGACTCACCCCCTTCATGTGTGATGAGGGTGATGTCACACAGGGCGTCACCAGGAGGAGGAGCCAACAGAGGAGGAACATGTGAACACGTCAACAAACATCAAAAAACACACGTGTGGAAACTGTGACATCATGAAAACATGCAATTTGAAATTCTGTTCACATCACTTCATGATTCTCATACATGTTATGATTTGATAAAAGCAGCTGCTGCACAGTCATTGGTTGATTTCCGGCGCCGCGATGACCTCACTGTTGTCAGCCTGAGGTCAAAGGTCACAGTGACCTCAAACTGCTCAGGTTGGTGAAGGAGGCGATGGTTTGAAACAGGTAGCGGGTCACTCATTTTTACTTTAGGTGTAAAGTCTTATTATTAAACGTCCTGTTATGGTTTATCTGCCCCATTGCCTGATGGGATATCTCTTCGTCATCTTCATCATCTTCAGCGTCTGTCTGCAGCTTCAGATTTAAACTAATAGGACTAACCCCCCCCCCCCCCCCCCCCGCCCTGATGTGTCAGCACGGAGCTGATGACCACGAGGAGGCGGAGTCACTACCAGGTGATGAGATACTCACCGTGATGAAGTCCTGACGAGAGCAGAGAGGAAGAACAAGTTTCAGTCATCATTTCAATCATGGATAAGCTCCTCCTCTCTGATTGGCTGACAGCTCTGATTAGTCACAGGAGCATTTGATTGGTTCCTCTGTGTGAGTTGTTGTGAACGTTGTGTTACTGTGGTTTCCTGTGTGATGACAACGCTCTGTGTCGGTACCTTCTTCCCCACGAGGCCGGGCTCCTGAGCCAGCAGCCGCCGCTGAGCCGCCGTGTCTCCCAGGGCGGAGCTCCTCAGCCACGCCTTCTCCAGAGGGTCCAGCTGCAGCCTGTGGAACAGGGACTGGGGAACCGGGGGAACCGTCACTGATAGAACCGCATTTACATTACATTTCATTTAGCTGATGCTTTGATCCACATCAAAGCACAATGACTTCATCAACCACGAGGGAACAAACAGCAGGACTCCAGCTGATTGGCCGATGCAGAGCGAGGTGGGCGGGCTGTCGGGTTGGACCCTGTCCTGGATGTGGACCCGACCCGACCCGACCCGAGTGCTCACTTCATTTCTGTCTTTCCTTTTTTCTTTTTGTCCACATAGTGACGCACGGTCTCTTGAAAGGGGCTTAATTAATTCAAGTTATGATTATGATTGTTATTATTATGATTATTAGTTCTGTCTCTACTTCCTGTGATTGGTCCAAAAGTCGAAACTATCCAACAACGTGTTTTCACTCTGGACCAGAACCAGGTTCAGTTTGATCCGGACCCAGAACTCTGAACCAGGTGTGAACGAGTCCTGAGTCTTCAGGGTGAAACAAAACCAAGCGTTTCCAAAAGATGATCTAATATAATAATATACTATAATACTATAATATACTAAGATTCAGAGAATGAACTAGTGTGGACGCCAGGAGTAACCATAGCAACAGTGATGATTGTTTTTTTTACTGAAACATGTTAGTATGGGCGGAGCTTGAGCTCTGTGTGTGTGTGTGTGTGTGTGTGTGTGTGTGTGTGTGTGCGTGTGTGTGTGGTATGTGTGTGTGGGTGTGTGTGTGTGTGAGTGTGGTATGTGTGTGCGTGTGTGTATGTGTGTGTATGTGTGTGTGTGTGTGTGTGTGTGTGTGTGTTTGTGTGTGTGTGTGCGTGTGTGTGTGATTGTGTGTCTGTGTGTGAGTGTGGTATGTGTGTGGTATGTGTGTGTGTCTGTGTGGTATGTGTGTGTGTGTGTGTGGTATGTGTGTGTGTCTGTGTGTGTGTGTGTGTGTGATTGTGTGATTGTGTGATTGTGTGTCTGTGTGTGACAGGGAGATGAGGTTTCACCAAACAGTGAGCATAGCAGAATAAACACACACAGATTAGTGTGTAGTAGTGTGTACTTACTGTGACGGAGGAGGCGGTCACACTCCTGGTGTCGTCGTCTTCGCTCTGCAACACAAAAACATCACAACTATCGACATTGATGCTGAACCTGCAGCTGCTTCAAAGTAATAGAGTACATTACTAGTAGAGTACATCTAACCACCTGGGAACCAGCTCCTCCTCCTGAGCAGCTCAGACACATGTTCTAGTCCCGAAGCCTCAGAACCACCAGTGGAACCAGATCTACACCTGGACCTCTTTTCTTCAGTTGATCTTCTGAACTGACGTCACTAGTTTCATCCTCTGAACCAACAACTTGTCTTTCAGACTCTGTCCCAACTGGACAGTTACAGGAAGTTCTCCCACTAATGACAGTTTCATATTGAATCAGATTAATATCTTTATTAACCGTCTGCGTTCCACAAGCTTTTAAAGTAGCTGTAATTAAACCTGTGTTTAAAAGCATCTTGATCCAGAGGCTTCAGCTGATTGGACCCACAATCTGATCTGTCCACCGCAGAGTTTGTACGTCATGTCCCGCCTCCTGCTGCTCTACAGGCCCCGCCCCTGCTGCTCTACAGGCTCCGCCCCTCCGAAAGAAAGGTTCAGTTAGTTCACACCTGTCTGTGAGAGGGAGGAGGAGCGGGAGGAAGAGGAGGAGCGGGAGGAAGAGGAGGAGGAGGAGCGGGAGGAAGAGGAGGAGCAGGAGGAAGAGGAGGAGCAGGAGGAAGAGGAGGAGCAGGAGGAAGAGGAGGAGCAGGAGGAAGAGGAGGAGGGGGAGGAAGAGGAGGAGGGGGAGGAAGAGGAGGAGGAGGAGGAAGAGGAGGAGCAGGAGGAAGAGGAGGAGCAGGAGGAAGAGGAGGAGGGGGAGGAAGAGGAGGAGGGGGAGGAAGAGGAGGAGCAGGAGGAAGAGGAGGAGCAGGAGGAAGAGGAGGAGGGGGAGGAAGAGGAGGAGGGGGAGGAAGAGGAGGAGGAGGAGGAAGAGGAGGAGCAGGAGGAAGAGGAGGAGCAGGAGGAAGAGGAGGAGCAGGAGGAAGAGGAGGAGGGGGAGGAAGAGGAGGAGGAGGAGCGGGAGGAAGAGGAGGAGCAGGAGGAAGAGGAGAAGCAGGAGGAAGAGGAGGAGGGGGAGGAAGAGGAGGAGCAGGAGGAAGAGGAGGAGGGGGAGGAAGAGGAGGAGGAGGAGCGGGAGGAAGAGGAGGAGCAGGAGGAAGAGGAGGAGCAGGAGGAAGAGGAGGAGCAGGAGGAAGAGGAGGAGGGGGAGGAAGAGGAGGAGCGGGAGGAAGAGGAGGAGCAGGAGGAAGAGGAGGAGGGGGAGTAAGAGGAGGAGCGGGAGGAAGAGGAGGAGCAGGAGGAAGAGGAGGAGCAGGAGGAAGAGGAGGAGCAGGAGGAAGAGGAGGAGGGGGAGAAAGAGGAGGAGGGGGAGGAAGAGGAGGAGGGGGAGGAAGAGGAGGAGCAGGAGGAAGAGGAGGAGCAGGAGGAAGAGGAGGAGCAGGAGGAAGAGGAGGAGGGGGAGGAAGAGGAGGGGGAGGAAGAGGAGGAGCAGGAGGAAGAGGAGGAGGGGGAGGAAGAGGAGGAGCAGGAGGAAGAGGAAGAGGGGGAGGAAGAGGAGGAGGGGAGCATGTCGTTCTTTATGATACAGACTGCATGTGAGCAGGTGGGGGGGCAAGACATCCCCTTCATGGACCAATCGGGCACAGGCTCCACCCACATGATCACACCATGAATCCTGTCGTCTGATCTTAAGAATATAAAAACAGTCAAAGTTTTCAGCGATGACGTGAGACAGGACGGACGTGTCTCACCTTCCTGGTGGTCTCGCTGCCCTGAGACAGGGAGTCGCTGCGGAGGGACAGGAGGTCGCAGCAGGTCAGGAGGTCGCAGCAGGTCATGTCTCCTCCGTCGCTGCTGGAGCTCAGGTCGCTCAGCAGGTTCTCAGGGGCCCCCTGGTGGGCGGGTCTCTCCGCTCTCTGAGGCTCTGATGGCGTCGGACTCACCCGGGTCACGAGAGCTGCACTCTGGGAAACACACAGGAAACACATGGGGTAATACTAATGATGTATTAATATTAAGGACTTATATCCAAACAAGTTTTAATTCAAAGTAAAAACATGAGATCTTTCATCTGCCTGAGGGGGGGGGCACAGAGAAAAGAGCTGAAGCCGTTTTCATGAACTCTGTCAAATGTTGTCCTGACATGTTGTGTAGTTGGTGTTTGTGTAGCAGCAGCAGGTTGTCGGGTTCGACTCGTTCACACAGGAACATCCAGGAGAGGGGCGGAGCCAGTAGAGCAGCAGGGGCGGAGCCTGTAGAGCATCAGGAGGCGGGACATGACTGTAAACTCTGCTGTGGACAGATCAGTGTTGTTGTCTCCAGCTCCTCCACACGGCGTCGGCCTCATCACCAGAAGATCTGGAATCTCCTCGTGTTTCCAAGTGGACGTCTTCGTCTTCTACGTGTCCGGCTCCTCTTCTTCATCTTCATCTTCTACGTGTCCGGCTCCTCTTCTTCATCCTCGTCTTCGTCTTCTACGTGTCCGGCTCCTCTTCTTCATCTTCGTCTTCGTCTTCTCCGTGTCCGGCTCCTCTTCTTCATCTTCGTCTTCGTCTTCTCCGTGTCCGGCTCCTCTTCTTCATCTTCGTCTTCGTCTTCTACGTGTCCGGCTCCTCTTCTTCATCCTGAGATCTTTGTGTTCTTCCAGTTTCACGTCACGTGTTAGAAACCTCGTCCACACGTCCACTCGCTCTCTGAAGCTTCCACACATGGTCCTGCTGGTTCCTCACATGGACTCACTCTGACAGAACCTCCAGAACATGTCAGGAACATACGTGAGATTCAGTTCAGGTCTGAAAACATCTTCAGAGACTTAAAGTACAAACGTTCAGTCTGAGCATGAATTTATTTTCACATGTGAGTTTGATGAAGTTGGACGTCTCTGATGTTTCCGTTGCTGGGACGTGAGCGTCCAGCTCTCGACTCCAGTCTGCGCTTGTGTCCCTCACACAGAATCATTAGCATATAACAGAGTGTTTACACTACACAAAATGTCCGTCTGCCTGAAAGTGGCGTTCATCTTCCCTCGCCGCTCGGAGCGAGACAACGAGCTGCCGCGGCCTGTTGAGGACAATTAGACCTCAGACTTCAGCAGCAGCAGTTTAACATCTCACAGAGACACAGTTGTCCTTTAACTGTTCAGGACGGGCTTCCCAGGAGAGCTCATTACTGCCAAACACACACACACACACACACACACACACACACACACACACACACACAGACACACACACACACACACACACACACACACACACACACACACACACACACACACAGACACACACACACACACACACACACACACACACACACACACACACACACACACACACAGCGAGTTGTTTTCAGTGTAAAACCCACTGACGTACAAACTATGAGACAAATATTCACCAGGTCCAGAACCAGAACCAGAACCAGGTCCAGGACCAGAACCAGGTCCAGAACCAGGACCAGAACCCGGTGTGCAGCTGTGGGGGGGTGTGGGGGCCCGGGGCCTCACACCACAGTGACTTTATTGGAAACCATTAATCTCCAGCTTCAAACTGAGATCATTCTGATTATTGATTCATTTATTATTAATAATATATCAAGCGGAGACGTTCTGATGAAGACGAGCGTGAGGACAAGCGGAGACGTTCTGATGAAGACGAGCGTGAGGACAAGCGGAGACGTTCTGATGAAGACGAGCGTGAGGACAAGCGGAGACGTTCTGATGAAGACGAGCGTGAGGACAAGCGGAGACGTTCTGATGAAGACGAGCGGGAGGTCAAGCGGAGACGTTCTGATGAAGACGAGCGTGAGGACACGCGGAGACGTTCTGATGAAGACGAGCGTGAGGACAAGCGGAGACGTTCTGATGAAGACGAGCGTGAGGACAAGCGGAGACGTTCTGATGAAGACGAGCGTGAGGACAAGCGGAGAAGTTCTGATGAAGACGAGCGTGAGGTCAAGCGGAGACGTTCTGATGAAGACGAGCGTGAGGACAAGCGGAGACGTTCTGATGAAGACGAGCGTGAGGACAAGCGGAGACGTTCTGATGAAGACGAGCGTGAGGACAAGCGGAGACGTTCTGATGAAGACGAGCGTGAGGACAAGCGGAGACGTTCTGATGAAGACGAGCGTGAGGACAAGCGGAGACGTTCTGATGAAGACGAGCGTGAGGACAAGCGGAGACGTTCTGATGAAGACGAGCGTGAGGACAAGCGGAGACGTTCTGATGAAGACGAGCGGGAGGTCAAGCGGAGACGTTCTGATGAAGACGAGCGTGAGGACACGCGGAGACGTTCTGATGAAGACGAGCGTGAGGACAAGCGGAGACGTTCTGATGAAGACGAGCGTGAGGACAAGCGGAGACGTTCTGATGAAGACGAGCGTAAGGACAAGCGGAGACGTTCTGATGAAGACGAGCGTGAGGTCAAGCGGAGACGTTCTGATGAAGACGAGCGTGAGGACAAGCGGAGACGTTCTGATGAAGACGAGCGTGAGGACAAGCGGAGACGTTCTGATGAAAACGAGCGTGAGGACAAGCGGAGACGTTCTGATGAAGACGAGCGTGAGGACAAGCGGAGACGTTCTGATGAAGACGAGCGGGAGGTCAAGCGGAGACGTTCTGATGAAGACGAGCGTGAGGACACGCGGAGACGTTCTGATGAAGACGAGCGTGAGGACAAGCGGAGACGTTCTGATGAAGACGAGCGTGAGGACAAGCGGAGACGTTCTGATGAAGACGAGCGTGAGGACAAGCGGAGACGTTCTGATGAAGACGAGCGTGAGGTCAAGCGGAGACGTTCTGATGAAGACGAGCGTGAGGACAAGCGGAGACGTTCTGATGAAGACGAGCGTGAGGACAAGCGGAGACGTTCTGATGAAGACGAGCGTGAGGACAAGCGGAGACGTTCTGATGAAGACGAGCGTGAGGACAAGCGGAGACGTTCTGATGAAGACGAGCATGAGGACAAGCGGAGACGTTCTGATGAAGACGAGCGTGAGGACAAGCGGAGACGTTCTGATGAAGACGAGCGTGAGGACAAGCGGAGATGTTCTGATGAAGACGAGCGGGAGGTCAAGCGGAGACGTTCTGATGAAGACGAGCGTGAGGACACGCGGAGACGTTCTGATGAAGACGAGCGTGAGGACAAGCGGAGACGTTCTGATGAAGACGAGCGTGAGGACAAGCGGAGACGTTCTGATGAAGACGAGCGTAAGGACAAGCGGAGACGTTCTGATGAAGACGAGCGTGAGGTCAAGCGGAGACGTTCTGATGAAGACGAGCGTGAGGACAAGCGGAGACGTTCTGATGAAGACGAGCGTGAGGACACGCGGAGACGTTCTGATGAAGACGAGCGGGAGGTCAAGCGGAGACGTTCTGATGAAGACGAGCGGGAGGTCAAGCGGAGACGTTCTGATGAAGACGAGCGTGAGGACAAGCGGAGACGTTCTGATGAAGACGAGCGTGAGGACAAGCGGAGACGTTCTGATGAAGACGAGCGTGAGGACAAGCGGAGACGTTCTGATGAAGACGAGCGTGAGGACACGCGGAGACGTTCTGATGAAGACGAGCGTGAGGACAAGCGGAGACGTTCTGATGAAGACGAGCGTGAGGACAAGCGGAGACGTTCTGATGGAGACGAGCGTGAGGACACGCGGAGACGTTCTGATGAAGACGAGCGTGAGGACACGCGGAGACGTTCTGATGAAGATGAGCGTGAGGACAAGCGGAGACGTTCTGATGAAGACGAGCGGGAGGTCAAGCGGAGACGTTCTGATGAAGACGAGCGTGAGGACAAGCGGAGACGTTCTGATGAAGACGAGCGGGAGGTCAAGCGGAGACGTTCTGATGAAGACGAGCGTGAGGACAAGCGGAGACGTTCTGATGAAGACGAGCGTGAGGACAAGCGGAGACGTTCTGATGAAGACGAGCGTGAGGACAAGCGGAGACGTTCTGATGAAGACGAGCGGGAGGACAAGCGGAGACGTTCTGATGAAGACGAGCGGGAGGACAAGCGGAGACGTTCTGATGAAGACGAGCGTGTGGACAAGCGGAGACGTTCTGATGAAGACGAGCGTGAGGACAAGCGGAGACGTTCTGATGAAGACGATTCATCTTCGTCTCAGAGGTTTGAAAGAAGCAGATGAAGAAGAGAAGCTGTCCCAGAGAACATGAATAAACATGAGACCCACGCTTCACTTCCCATCATGCACTGCTCTCACCTCCTCTGCCTGAGTGACAACCAGCGCCGGGACGCTGCCACATGACTCCCCGGCTCCGTCCTGATTGGCTGCTGCAGGTGTGAGGTCACGGGGTGAGACGACCTGATGCTCGGCGTCCTGACCTGAAGCTTCACGTAAACACAAGGGGGGGGGGTTAGACCTTCTGATTCCAGACTCTAGAGGGCGCCACTTGTGATGCGACTCCACGTGGGCGGTCCCTGGCGAGGCCGCTACAGAGATCAGGAGAGGCCGTGGACCGCCCCCTGGTGGTGGACTGCAGCACAGAAACAAAGGCTTCGATCGTTCCCTTCTCACCTGTGTTCGGATCTGATCCAGTCCGGTCCAGGACCGGACTCAGGTCTGACTCAGGGAATCCTCCTCCAGCCTCTGGACCATCGTGGACCCCCGGTGAATCTGGACAACGTTCTGCCTGACCTTTGACCTCCAGATCCCAGCGAGGATCCAGTTGCTCCTGGGGCTTTGTCAGACTCTCGTGGTTCTGGTTCGGTTGATCCTGGCACACCGGGTCCGGTCCTGGGTCTTGATCTGAATCCTGCTCGTCTTGTGTCACATCAGAGTGCAGGAGGTCAAAGGTCACTGGAGACTGGAAATCCTCCTCCATCGTCCTGAGAGTTCGACTCTGAAACGAAAATGAGATTTTCTAACATTTTATATGGAAAAAACAAATCTGATCTTTGAGAGAAGCTTCACGTGTTGGATCCATGTTTCCTGTGGGAGGAGTCTACCTATACTTGACTCTGATTGGTTTGTAGATGCCGTCTGACATGCGTGTGTCCGTTGGGGGGGTAGTAGTCTTGAATCAATGAAATGCTTCATCTGGTTGCCATGGTGACATCATGATGGTATTACTCCCAGCATCAGCACCTTCAGGCGCAGCAGTACTCCACAGTACTACAGTGCTCCACAGTACTCCACAGTACTCCACAGTACTCCACAGTACTCTACAGAGTACTCCACAGTACTACAGTGCTCCACAGTACTCCACAGTACTCCACAGTACTCTACATTACTACATTACTCCACAGTACTACAGAGTACTCCACAGTACTAAAGAGTACTCCACAGTACTACAGAGTACTCCACAGTACTACAGTGCTCCACAGTACTCCACAGTACTCTACAGTACTACAGAGTACTCCACAGTACTACAGTGCTCCACAGTACTCTACAGTACTACAGAGTACCCCACAGTACTACAGTACTCCACAGTACTACAGAGTACTCCACAGTACTACAGTACTAGTTCAAATGCACGTCATTGAGTTCAAACATTATATTGTCAGAGGTGTTGACAGCTGTCTTCTTCTTCTTCTTCTTCTTCTTCTTCTTCTTCTTCTTCTTCTTCTTCTTCTTCTTCTTCTTCTTCTTCTTCTTCTTCTTCTTCTTCTTCTTCTTCTTCTTCTGTTTTATCCTGTCTCTACTTCCTGTGATTGGTCCAAAAGTCCCAACTATCCAACAAAGTGTTTTCACTCTGGACCAGAACCAGGTTCCGTTTGATCCAGACCCAGAACTCCTCTTCTGCTCTGAGGAACCGTTTACACCTGATGTTCAGGTTCAGACTAAGTGGGACCTTAGTCTGAACCTGAACATCAGTGGGGCCAGCTGATAACCAGTAGGTGGCGCTGAGTCTCCAGTCAGGTGTCAGTGCACCACTGCAGAAGAGACGTCATTAAAAAGGTCAAAGGTCAAAAGAAGGAAAACCACGATGACAGAATGTGAATGCCCTCTCCTCATTGGTCGACAGGTTTCCCGGCTCCTGGAGCTTCTTTACTCCCTGAATCACGTTCAGCTTCTTAACGTCAACAAGAGGAAACATATTGAATCATTTTTCATCTTATTATATTTAGTTCATGTAAAAACACACATGTTCACATGTCAAATCAATCAAAGTGATTGATGGATCAGCTGATTGATAACGAGTGTAAACGTGTCTCAGTCTCTTCATCTTCAACACATGAATCCCAGAGGTGGAGAGAGAGAGAGAGAGAGGAGGGAGGGAGGGAGGGAGGGAGGGAGAGAAGGAGGGAGGGACACGAGGAGCTCAGAGAGGCTCCTTCAGGCCAGATCCATATCAGGTTATAGACTGGTCCTCACAGCTCAGTCTGCACACACACACTCACACACACACACACACTCCCACACTCCACACACACACACACACACACACACACACACACACACACACACACACACACACACACACACACACACACACACACACACACACACACACACACACACAGAGAGAGAGAGACACTCACAGTGATTAGCTTATGGTTTTATATAATGGCAACGATACTTTTTTTTTTAAATTATCGTGAAGTGATTGAGATCTGGACACCTGGAGACCTGGAGACCTGGAGACCTGGAGACCTGGAGACCTGGAGATCTGGAGACCTGGAGACCTGGAGACCTGGAGACCTGGAGACCTGGACACCTGGAGACCTGGAGACCTGGAGACCTGGACACCTGGACACCTGGAGACCTGGAGACCTGGAGACCTGGAGACCTGGAGACCTGGAGACCTGGACACCTGGAGACCTGGAGATCTGGAGACCTGGAGACCTGGAGACCTGGACACCTGGAGACCTGGAGACCTGGAGATCTGGAGACCTGGAGACCTGGAGACCTGGACACCTGGAGACCTGGAGATCTGGAGACCTGGAGACCTGGAGACCTGGAGACCTGGAGATCTGGAGACCTGCAGACCTGGAGACCTGGAGACCTGGAGACCTGGAGATATGGAAAAGCAGCGCCTGCTTCAGCCAGACTGAGGCTGAGTCCAGGGAGCAGAGGGCGACGCCCCTTTCCCTGAGTCCTGCCTCCAGCCACAACCTGTTATTTTTAACACACTAATCGGATTAAACACTGAGCTCACACACTTCAGCAGCTGATTGGACGAGGTCACGGCTCGTCATGTGACTCAGGTGAGAACCAATCAGACTGAAACTCTCACTTCAGCTTCTCACAAGCTCCTCTCCTGTGGAATCATCTCAGCTTCAGTTCAGGAAGCAGACACCATCTGATGTCTGCTGATGGTGGATCCTGATCCTGATGGTGGATCCTGGTCTTCATGGTGGATCCTGATCCTGATGGTGGATCCTGGTCTTCATGGTTGATCCTGATCCTGATGGTGGATCCTGGTCTTCATGGTGGATCCTGATCCTGATGGTGGATCCTGATCCTGATGGTGGATCCTGGTCTTCGTGGTGGATCCTGATCCTTATGGTGGATCCTGGTCTTCATGGTGGATCCTGATCCTGATGGTGGATCCTGGTCTTCATGGTGGATCCTGATGGTGGATCCTGGTCTTCATGGTGGATCCTGATCCTGATGGTGGATCATGATCCTGATG
>NC_083643.1:277500-310000 GCF_963576545.1 Limanda limanda | reverse complement strand
ACAGCGGATTAGAGCGGCAGCGAGCCGAGGGCGCCGCCCAACATGTAGAGGCCACGCCTCTGCACTGACGCTGAACTGTTGCATTGTGGGAAGAGTTTTCTATGTTGATGAGACGTTGGTGTAACACGAGGTTTCATAAAGACTGATTCATATTCCACTGATCATCACTTTCATCTGTGTCAAGTTTCAATGTTTTTTACTCTTGAGTTGGTTTTAAATTTCAAAGATTGAAACATTTTCTGATGAATTAAGTGAAGTTTCATCTGTTAAATGATTTGATCCGATTATGTTGATTATTAATCAACAGAATAAAAACAGAGTTTCACCTGTTCATCAACTTCAGAGTTTATAAATCATATGATGATTTGTTGTGCAATAGGAGTAGACTTGACGTTGGCTAATTATTAATAATCATGAAATATGATTAAAAATAATACAAATTATTTATTAAAAATAATTAAAAATGATAAGGCTATCACTTAGGAATAGTAAAATAATTAATTAGAAATGATAAGGTTATCCATTAAGAATAGTTAAATAATTAAGGAAAACAATAAAATTATCAATTAAGAATGATACAATCTGTAATTATTACTTATCGTAGCGGGGCACCACCCTGGTTACAGGGACCAACGAGTCAAACTATAATTATCAGTCTCATATGATAAATGTTAAATTAATAATCTCAATAGTTACTATTAATGATTATTTAATTAACAATGAAGGGTTCTAAGTTCGAGCACAGGCTATCATAATCCAGCTGCATTCACACACATATGCACAAATAATCACAGACTACAGATACTTTAATTACAAAAGCATTTATTAAAAAGGGGAAATAAAGTTAATGTTATTTAATGATTCATCATTTTAACAAACTCCAATATTTCAAAGATAACAACAGCAGCAGCAGTTATCACAATTCAGACAATACATGTAATACCTGTGGTTTGTGTATGTCTCTCTGTCTCTATGTGTGTGTGTGTGTGTGTGTCTGTCAATGTGTGTGTGTGTGTGTGTGTGTGTGTGTGTGTGTGTGTGTGTGTGTGTGTGTGTGTGTGTGTGAGAGAGAGAAAAAGGGGGAGTGGCGATGACTCAGTCACGTGGTGACGTGGTCTTGTCACATCTAAGATGGCGGCAGACAATGATTCACCGAAAAACTCTCAAAATGGTGGTGACTACAAAACAAAATGGCGGAGCCGCTTTGGAAGTTAGAGCCAGAATGGGAGGAGAGAGAGAGAGGAGGCGTGGCAATAATAGTAGTAATAATAACTCTCAAAATGGTGGTTTAACTTGCGTTATTCAAAATGGAGTCTATGTTAATGACCATGTGGCCGGAGCTCACAATGGTGGTCGCCACATGAATTACACAAAGGGATTTTCAGATTTTCTCTGCTTGGCTTCGGGCCGAATGGCTTCCAGATGCATTAAACCTCTCTAAGTATAGATTTATCTATGTGACATGAACTGTACAAGTACAGATCGGAACGTATGTGTAAGTAGGTTCAGGAGGAGAGAGAGAGAGAGGAGAGAGAGAGAGAACATGCAAGGAGAGAACATAGAAGCTTTTAAAAACACCGTCAGAAACACGTTTACAGCATTTTACCACTCAGCCCCCAAGCGGACGTTGTGTGCTGATGTTCTGATCGGTAAGATCACTGCAAAGTTGTTCAGACGGTCACAGTGCAGCCGGAGACGCTTCGTCGCGGCGCTTAAACACTGCAACACAAACAACCCGGAAATGAACCGGAAGTAGCCGGCTCGTCGCGGCTAAAACAATGAGACACGGAGGTCCCACAAGCAAATACACTCCAGTATTAAACAATACGCTGTGGCAAGACAAGGAAAGGCAGAGACGCAGGTACTGTTTACTGTCGTTTATTCAGTAGTGAGGAAGAACTAGCACATGTTCCCCATACGGGAAGTATATATAGCTACAGCCTTTAACATTACCCATCAACCCACTGGGTGAGAGGACACACCCATGATTGCACGCCACACAGCCCCCCCCCGAACACCAAGAGGGGAAAAAAAAATAAAATGGGACAAAAGTCAGTACCTCTCAGGGGGTTTAACGAGGCGACCATAACGGCTACGCCGATCCCCGTCCGCAAACGCAGAGGTGGAACAAGCAGAAGGGACATCATTTACAACAGACACAGGATCAGGAGGCACAACTGGAGAAAACAACACAGGGGTCTTAGAAGGGGGGCGACCACGACGGGGAACCCGGGCCGGCAGCACCTCTTCGCCGGCAAACAGATGAGCCGGCTTAAGTCACAGTCACAGACTTGGTACCAAACGTCTCTATAGCCGAACCGTTAGCCGCTGTCAGACGCGGACCACTGCCACGGGCCGAGAGGTCCGTAGCTGCAGGAGGGAGAAGGCTCTTCTGCGAGCCAGAGTCCACCAGGATTACCTGATATGGAGTCATGAACGAACAGCAGCTCCTCTTGATCGCCAGCGCCCACGGCTGCTACCGAGCGCCCACGGCTGCTACCGAGCGCCCACGGCTGCTACCGAGCGCCGGCTCTTCCGTTTCCCGGTGCCTCGAACGCGCACAGAGGAACGCAGCGGTGCGCCTTGCTGCCGAAGCGCTGATGGAAGAAACACAACTGGGACAAGAACCGGGATGAGAACCGGGATCAGATACGGGATCAGATACGGGATCAGAACCTGGATCAGAATCGGGATTAAAACCAGTCAGAACCAGGATCAGAACCAGTTAGAACCAGGATCAGAACCGGGATCAGAACCGGGATCAGAACCAGGTGGTTTATTTCAGTGGATTCTCGGAGTTGAGCTCAAACACAGCAGCAGCCCCCCCCCGACCGCTCCCCCACCTGCAGCAGTGTGTTGACAGTGAGTTAAGCTCCGCCCAGTGGGGCTCTGGGAGGACAATGCCATTCCAACCCCCCCCTGCAGGCCGCGGTGGCGTGTTGTCCCTGGGACCCTCGAGTGAAGGTGTGATGTGAAGTATCTGAGTGGATCCTACAGCAGGTGTGAACAGAGCCTCTGTGGAACCGCCTCCTGACACATGATGTCATCGGCCTGGAGCCACACCGCCAGTGACCCTGAATGTCTTTTACTTCCTGTTAGCGTAGCCACCGCTAACCTGCACAGTTTTCCAGCCCTGCACCAATCAGCTGCCAGCTGAGCAGACGATGACGAGTGAATTCAGACTCACTGTGAAACACTGTAAGTCCCAAAGTGTGATTTGTGAATATGGAAAATAAAATGATTGATTGATTGATTGATTGATTGATTGATTGAGTGATTGATTGATTGATTGATTGATTGATTGATTGATTGATTGATTGAGTGAGTGATTGATTGATTGATTGATTGATTGATTGATTGATTGATTGATTGATTGATTGATTGGCTTTGTGTCACTTCCTGTGAGTCAGGGTCGGCCATCACACAGGAAACAGAATAAAGATGGACAACATGACAGCTACTCTACAGACAAGCCAAATCATCTCCATCGCCCCCTGGTGTCTGGCTGCTCTATAGTTCATTAACCCTCCTCCTCCATGTTAGCAGATGGGACATGGACCAAACTAAAAAATCAAAGTAGATGTTAAATAAAAGTTTGTCAAAGATGTTTCTGTCATTTCAGGCCGTTCTCGTATCACTGATGTTTGCTCAAGTGCTTCTGATGAGTTTGGTTTTATAACGTTATTTGATGATATAAAAACAGCCTTAGACTGAATCCTGATTGGTCGAGAGCATGTATGGGCGGGACCTCGATACCACGGCTCCTAAGTCACTACTGCACAGAGTCTGACTGTAAATGACGTCACCACCGCAAGATGGCAGCAGACAGACAGGAAGTGACCTGTTACCTCTGCTGCAGAGGTCATGGAGGAGGAGGAGGAACTGAGTCTGATCCTCCAGAGAAGATCCAGAGACCTGAGGAGCTCAGTCTGAAGCAGCTGTGGTTTATTGACATGTGTTTGGTTCTGGAGGCGTCAGGAGGGTGGAGCTGCAGACGGCTGGAGGAGGTGGGCCCCCTGGAGGAGGTGGGCCCCCTGGAGGAGGTGGGCCCCCTGCAGGCCGTGCCTCCCCACAGCAGCCGGCATAGCCTCACGCTCCACCTGAGTCAGTCAGATGCATGCTGGGCCAGTGGACTGTCCCAATTCATCTCTCTGAAGCTTCGGCTGTCACCTCAGCTGGGAGCAGCGCCTCCTGCTGGCCAGCTGGTCCGTCTGCATCAGCTGCAACTCAAGCAAAATAATTCAATACCATTGATCACAAAACCCTCCTTCACAAACTAAAAGGGAGGGAGGCTGTCACAAGGGCAATCTGTAAACTACCTATCCCCCAAATACATATTTCATTTCACTGGATGAAGCTGCTGAAGGATCAGGAATTAAAGTCTGAGTGGATCTGAGCCTGGAACTGATCATCTCACACCAGGACTCCCATCAGCTGCCTGGAGACATGTGGAGACAGGTCCATGTGCTTTACTGAGGAGTGTGTGTCCTCAGAGACAGTGTGTGTCCTCAGAGTCAGTGTGTGTCCCCAGAGTCAGTGTGCGTCCTCAGAGACAGTGTGTCCTCAGAGTCAGTGTGTGTCCCCAGAGTCAGTGTGTACTCAGAGACAGTGTGTGTCCCCAGAGTCAGTGTGTGTCCTCAGAGTCAGTGTGTGTCCCCAGAGTCAGTGTGTCCTCAGAGTCAGTGTGTGTCCCCAGAGTCAGTGTGTGTCCTCAGAGTCAGTGTGCGTCCTCAGAGACAGTGTGTCCTCAGAGTCAGTGTGTGTCCCCAGAGTCAGTGTGTGTCCCCAGAGTCAGTGTGCGTCCTCAGAGTCTCTGAGGACATTGTGTGTCAAACTAAAGCTCATTATAGAGTCACACATATGAAACCAGACATGTCTTCTGTAGAAATAAACTGAGTTTAATAATGTTTGGTTCACGTGTTAAACACAAACTGTTCAATCACATAACCCCCCCCCCCCCCAGGTTCAGGGCCCCCGGGGGCCGTGGGTCCGGCCCTGTGGTCCCTGGTCCTCAGAGGAACTCCTGCACCACCAGCTCCTTCAGGGAACAGGAGGCCCCGCCCCCTCGCTCCGCCTCCCTCAGCCGGGTCAGCTCCTCCTGGAGGGGGGCCACCGGCTCCCCCAGCTCGTAGCCCACCTCCACCAGCAGGCTCAGCAGCGCCGCCCTGTGGCGGGTCAGGCCGTAGCGCCGGGTCGCAGGCAGCGCGCGCAGCGCCGCCGCGTGCGCGCGCTCCGGCTCATGCAGGTCCCGGTGGCAGACCGCCAGGGCGGAGAGGGTGGGCACCAGGAGGGTGGCGCGTTGCCACGGCAACAGCTTCTCCTCCATCAGCAGCACCTCCTGCAGCTGCTGCCGCGCCGCCTCGAACTGCCCCCCCCGCAGCAGCGCGTGCCCACGCCTCTGCTCGCGATGCGTGAGGAAGGCGTGGAACGCAGCGCGGCCGCGCGCACAGCGCACGCGGGACACGTGGGACAGGAAGTCCTGCAGCGCCACGCGCCGCTCAGCGATCACGTGAGGGCAGAAGTTCCCGCTCAGCAGCTTCGGGGGCAGGACCAGCTCCTCCAGCTCCTCCTCCAGCTCCTCCTCCTGCTCCTCCTGCTGGGCCCGGACCTCCTGCTGCAGCTGCTGGTGCAGGGCGGAGAAGTCGCTGTAGCGGCGCTCCACTGAAACACGCCGGGAATCGAACCTGCCCGAACGCATCGGCACCACCTGGTACACCTGGGACAGGAGGACATCTTTATCTTCATGATCAACAAAGATCCTCGTTATGTTTTTATGCTTCGTGTTTACTTTAAAAATGATTTATTGGAACTCGTTTATTCAGGCTGAGACAGGAAGTGAAGTTCATCCACCATCCCTAAAGTTTAAGAGTAGACTCAAAACCTTCCTTTACGATAAAGCTGATAGTTAGAGCTAATGCGTGCGGCAGAAAGTAACTCGCCCTATGTTCCAAAATAGGAAGCGTTTAGTTTAAAAAGGCAAAGAGGTATTGATGTCTGATCTACTGAGTGGGCCACATGGTTTTCATGGTACTACCAACAAACCAGGAGCCAGTCAGATTTACCTTGAGCCTCAAGTTCGGCCTCTATCATTGTATCATTGATTACAAGGCAAAAACACCTGATGGTGCAAAGGGAATTCATGACACATGACACACGGAGCTTCTCTCTCCAGCTTCTCCTTCCTCTTCTCCATCCCTATCACATCAGAGTAATTCATATCTCATCAGTACATGTTTCTGACCCTTGACCCCTCCCCCCGAGTCCCTGTGCCTTATCGCCCACAGATCCAGGACCACAGCTGAGGCCGCACCATGGATTAGGATCTGTGGATCGCTTGTCGGAGGTCTCGGTGGTGGATCCAGTTTGGTGGATATGGGCTATACAAATACAACTTGATTGATTGATTTGATATTCAGAATAAAGTGAGGAATTTATGTTATATCATCATTATTTTTCTACATCTATAAACAAACTGGTGAGAAATTCCTGAGAATCCGACTCCAGGTTGTTTACAGAATCTGAAGAGGACTCTGGTTCCTTTCCAAGGTTCTGGTTACTGAGCAGGTTCTCCGATGGTTCCAGAGGTTCCTTTTGTCTGGCGACTGTTTAGAAGGTTTGAACAGTTCCGTGTTGGGACATGGTTTTTGTGCAAACCACAGGCCTCCTTTTCGGCCTACATGTGTGGTCAAAACTTGAAACAAGCATGCCGCATGTTCTGGAGTGAACTCAGTTTTCCAGGGTGCAACATGTTTTCTTTGTTCTTGGAAGGCCAAGAAACTCAGGCTCCCAGGGGGCAACAGGTCTCATTGTTCTCCCAGGATGCCAAGAGGTGTCAAAAAAGCCATCAAAGTCAACTCCAATTGGTCCATTTGGCTCCATGACCTGGGGGTCACTGGGCCTATTTAAGAGCAGGCCTCCTCCAGATTCTTTCTCTTTCTCCAATCCCTCTGAGGCTGCTCCAGCTCTTTCCCTCTAACCACCGAGGACAGCAGGCAACCAGCCGTCTCTCCTGCATCTCCGAGGGGGGGGGGCGACAACGGTCAAAGGTGCAGTTTCTAACTCATCTCTTCAAGGAAACCTCCTCGCCATTCAAGCTCTACCAACTCCTCGCAGCGACTCGGTCCTGCAGGTAAGAACTTCGAACAAGCCACGGAGACCCACAGCTCAACGGAGCGGAAGCAGAAACCACACGAGCCAGAAGACTTCACACAACCAGCAGGATGAACTGCTAACTGAACTACAGCAACTTTCTCCCTTTCTGAGGACTGGTAACATACTGGGCTTATTTATTATACCAAACTAAGCAAGACTGTTTATTTGATTCTGTGTGGGGTTTATAAGTTTGATACGTGTTGTGTTATTGTCGTTACAAGCTAAATGAAAGTTTACACAGACTCTGCCATTATCTGATTAGCATTTACACAGACACGCATATCACTACCTACTTAGCTACGTCCCCTGACCAGAAGAGAGGGGGGGGGGTGCTATCTTAGAGATTATCTTAAAAGCCCACAGGAAGGTGGAACTTTCTTTGTTAACCACCATTTTGAGAACATTCTGATTCACACATACACACACTCACACACCTTTGTTTTAGCTAGTACGTTTAGTTTAGTTTTTATACTTTATTATGTTCATAATAAATGATTTCTTTTAAAAATGTTCTTTCATTAATGTTGCATAAGTGAATTTTGCCAAGCTCTACACTGTGAAGAACTCTATAAACCTTCACTGTTCATTATATAATCTTTAATAGTAAATATTGAGATTTCTAATTGAACTAGATCTAAATGAAACTGATCTTAATCAATAAATTGGCTATCATTACCAAGGGTGGTGCCCCGATAGAACTTAAACAAACAAAAGTTACGATTAAATATTAATATTTTAAATATTAATGTTTTATATTTTATTTTGATAACCAAATTTAATGAATGCCTAAAGGCACACCATCTTATGGTATCACTCCTAACCATTATTGCACAACATCGGTGAAGAGGTTCTACATTGTGTTATCATTAATAGGTTCTCCAGGACCTTCATGAGGTTCTAGTGGTGAGATCTTAGTATTGGACTGTGTTCCACCATTGACACTGAGACAGGGAACGTTCTCTAGAAGAACGTTGGTCTCCAGCTCTGACACTGTTCAGGTTCTCACCACGTGTTTGCTCAGAACCTGGTCGATGATCCGAGCTGAAGGGATTTCAAACATCAGCCTCTCGGGGCGGTTCCGCCGCTTCGCCACCCGGACGTTCTCCTGAAGCTGCTGAGTCGTCAGAGAGGAGCAGCCTACACAGACACACAAAGATACACACACAGACACACACTCATTGTGGGAGCTCGCGTGTTTTCATAAATAAAGTTGTGACGTGTGAATTTAAACCTGAAGCCAAAGCGTCTGTGTGAGTCGGGTTCCTTCGAAGTTCTGCTCCTGGTTCTGCTCCTTGTGCTGCTCCTGGTTCTAGTCCAGTTCCTGGTTCTGCTCCTTGTCCTGCTCCAGCTCCTGGTTCTGGTCCAGCTCCTGGTTCTGGTTCTGGTCCAGCTCCTGTTTCTTCCATTACACTTAGAAAACCTATTGTGAAACACAGAGAACATGAGGAGAAACAAAACCGTCTGACTATGACTTGTTTTACAGAGTCTCTTACCGGTCGATCCTCCAGGTCCAGAGACAGAGACACGGAGACACAGAGACACAAAGACTCAGAGACACGGAGACACAGAGACACACAGACCCAGAGACATAGACTCAGAGACAAAGACTCAGAGACACAGAGAAAAGACGTCTCGCTGTTAGAGACAAGCAGACAGAAGAGGAAGTTCCTCAGAGGACAAACAACAACGAAGTCAGTGAAGAGGAAGTGTAACCAAACAGCTGTGTGTGTGTGTGTGTGTGTGTGTGTGTGTGTGTGTGTGTGTGTGTGTGTGTGTGTGTGTGTGTGTGTGTGTGTGTGTGTGTGTGTGTGTGTGTGTGTGTGTGTGTGTGTGTGTGTGTGTGTGTGTGTGTGTGTGTGTGCGTGTGTGCACATGAGCGAGCTAAAGAGAGGGAGAAAGACGTGTCAGCAGAGTCTGAATGAATCCCGTGCAGTTGTGTAGAAACATTTGACCAGTTTAAGGATGGATCCTTGTGTGGTGAACTGGTGTTAACACCAAGTGTCTCTGAGACACTTCCCTTCTCTTCAGCTCAGCAGGACGCAGCGGAACAGAAGCCTCTGAAGTTTGGGCTGAGCAGATCTTTGCTGGCGTTGCACAGGAGTGCGCTGGTGAAGACGAGGTCCACAGCAGCAGAGGACACGAGTTCACCAGGTCATCGCTGGTCATGGGGAAGTTCCCTTCAGGAGAGAGGAAGACGAACATGACACTTCATGAGGAAATCCTTGTGGATAGGTTGTGTAAACACACAAGGGATCAGAGCAGAGTCCAGCACCAAGTCCCCACTGATCCACCAACTGCAGGATGAATATTGAGAATAATCCTTCACACGTTGATCAGCGGGTTTGAATATGTGAGCAGGTCAAGATGTTTAAGATGAGATGTTCAGCTCATCAGGTCTCAGATGGATCTCATGTCCTCTACAGTGGAAATACACTTCTCTGTGAATGTCAGGTAACATATTTATTAAATAACATTAATGGAAGCCAAGACCTTCAAAACGAGTTTCTACAGAGAAAAGTATCTTTTAATAACTTGAATATATAAAGCACCTTTTCAGAGACCAGAACGTTTTGTCATTAGGGACAAAAGTAAAAAGAAAATGATCCACAGGAAACAGGACGGATATAAACTGGCAGCACGTTGTATCCGGTTGTCGGTCCATCGATTGTCAACAAGGTAAAACACACAACTTCAAATACATCATGTGTGAAGCCTCAGTGGAACTTCACAGCACCAGAGAGGATCTGTGTCTATAAAGCATTGTGAAATACAATAAAACACATTAATATAATACAACTTACTTCTCAAACAAATTGTACGAGTTTCTCTCGATGCAGCTTTCACTCAAAGTGTAATGACATCACATGCATCATTTTATATCCGCTGCTGACACAGCAATATGTAACAGCTTTGTTTACGGTTCGAGTCCAGTGATCCAACAAGTTTATGTTTTTGTTTAGTCATTCTTGACTTCTTAAAAGTTTCTTTGATTTCTGATTCTGATTGGCATCGCGGGTGTTGACCTCTGCTCATCGGGAACTGAAGAAGACACGTTATCAATATAAAAACACAGCTAACAATTCTCCAATTTAAGAATACTTCATGAATCTGAGTTTTCTTAGACATTTTCTTAAGAACAAATTTAAGTAAAAACTTACTTAAATATTGGGTGAATGAGGCCCGATGATCTTATTTTATTGAAGAACTTTATTATGAAATAGAAACATGTCGTCTCATCTTAAGTTGATGTGAACATCAAACAGCAGAGAACTTCACTGTGTCACTGTCTTTTTAATACAAAGGGATTTATATACAGGTCTCTGCTGATTGGACGACACTTCTGACACACACAGCCAATCAGGAAACAGACGTGGAAGCTCGACGACTCGAGAGGAAACGAGTTCAACCTGAAGGAGGAGCTTCTTCAACAAGTTCATCAAGACTCTGAAGGGAGGAGTTACATGTTGGAACAGGAACTGGAAATGAACTGGGAGGAGTCTAGAGTCTAAGGCCCAGTGCCTCACTCTCTCACTCCCTCGCTCACTCACTCCCTCACTCTCTTACTCACTGCCTCTCTCACTCCCTCCCTCTCTTTCCCTCACTCACTCTCTCACTCCCTCGCTCACTCACTCCCTCACTCTCTTACTCACTCACTCTCTCACTCACTCTCTCACTCCCTCCCTCCCTCACTCACTCACTCACTCTCTTGCTCGCTCCCTCTCTCTCTCTCACTCCCTCCCTCCCTCACTCACTCACTCACTCACTCCCTCCCTCGCTCCCTCCCTCACTCACTCACATCATGAATAATATTAATAATTCTTGCTTTACCTCCGCTGCTTAACAGGCGATGTGACGTTTAATCAGAACAAAAGAGTTTTATGAAACATTTCAACTAGTAATAAAATCTGTTAATAAAGGTTGTACAGTAAAAAGTACAAAATATACATATTTACCTTTAAGTGGAAGAGTACAAAAATATAAAGTAAATGTAAAAAAAAACAAAGGTTTAGTGTTGATCAGAGTTGGAGATGAATGGGTCAATACACTGGTGTCCCCTGGGACCGTCACCATGGTAACAGGGACCTGTCTCTGGGCTCAGTACTGCAGGTGTCCCCTGGGACCGTCACCATGGTAACAGGGACCCTGGGCTCAGTGCTGCAGGTGTCCCCTGGGACCGTCACCATGGAAACAGGGACCTGTCTCAGTACTGCAGGTGTCCCCTGGGACCGTCACCATGGAAACAGGGACCTGTCTCAGTGCTGCAGGTGTCCCCTGGGACCGTCACCATGGTAACAGGGACCTGTCTCTGGGCTCGGTACTGCAGGTGTCCCCGGGGACCGTCACCATGGTAACAGGGACCCTGGGCTCAGTACTGCAGGTGTCCCCGGGGACCGTCACCATGGTAACAGGGACCCTGTCTCTGGGCTCAGTACTGCAGGTGTCCCCCTGGGACAGTCACCATGGTAACAGGGACCTGTCTCAGTACTGCAGGTGTCCCCGGGGACCGTCACCATGGAAACAGGGACCTGTCTCAGTACTGCAGGTGTCCCCTGGGACAGTCACCATGGTAACAGGGACCTGTCTCAGTACTGCAGGTGTCCCCTGGGACAGTCACCATGGTAACAGGGACCTGTCTCAGTACTGCAGGTGTCCCCTGGGACAGTCACCATGGTAACAGGGACCTGTCTCAGTACTGCAGGTGTCCCCTGGGACAGTCACCATGGTAACAGGGACCTGTCTCAGTACTGCAGGTGTCCCCTGGGACCGTCACCATGGTAACAGGGACCTGTCTCAGTACTGCAGGTGTCCCCGGGGACCGTCACCATGGTAACAGGGACCTGTCTCAGTACTGCAGGATGCTCAGCAGGTTGTAGGTGACGGTGTCTCTGATGACCTCGGCCGTGCAGTACGTGTCTCCTGCGTACGCTTCGGGGTCGGGCTGACGGAGACACGCCCCCGAGGGGGACGTGTCCACGCTCCACTCCGGGAGGAAGCCGTCTCCTCGCGCTTCGCAGACGTTGTGCAGGACGCAGCACGCCGCCACGACCCGGGGCATCATGGAGATGTCGATGTCGCTCTTCTTCAGCAGACACCTCCAGCGTCCTTTCAGGCGGGTGAAGGCGGCGTCGACCACGGAGCGGGCGGAGCTCACGGTGTAGGAGAAGCGGCGCTGCTCCGGGGACAGCTGCTGCTCCTCGCTGTAACCTTTCATCAGCCACGGCTTCAGAGGGAAGGAGGCGTCGCCGATCAGGTGCACGGGGATCTCCACGCCGTCGGACAGGAGCGACCTCTGCAACGCAGGAAACATGGAGTGGTGAAGCAACCTTCACAAGTCCCGCCTCCCACCTCCTCTCGCCTCCTCTGACCTCCTCCCACCTCCTCTGACCTCCTCTCACCTCCTCTGACCTCCTCTCACCTCCTCTGACCTCCTCCCACCTACTCTCACCTCCTCCCACCTCCTCTCACCTCCTCCCACCTCCTCTCACCTCCTCTCACCTCCTCTCACCTCCTCTGACCTCCTCTGACCTCTGACCTCTCACCTCCTCTGACCTCCTCCCACCTCCTCTCACCTCCTCTGACCTCCTCTCATCTCCTTCCACCTCCTCTCACCTCCTCTCACCTCCTCTGACCTCCTCCCACCTCCTCTCACCTCCTCTCACCTCCTCTGACCTCCTCCCACCTCCTCTGACCTCCTCTCATCTCCTTCCACCTCCTCTGACCTCCTCTCACCTCCTCTGACCTCCTCTCTCCTTCCCTGACCTCCTCCCACCTCCTCTCACCTCCTCTCACCTCCTCTGACCTCCTCTGACCTCCTCTGACCTCCTCTCACCTCCTCTGACCTCCGCTGACCTCCTCTCACCTCCTCTGACCTCCTCTCTCCTTCCCTGACCTCCTCCCACCTCCTCTCACCTCCTCTCACCTCCTCTGACCTCCTCTGACCTCCTCTCACCTCCTCTGACCTCCTCTCACCTCCTCTCACCTCCTCTGACCTCCTCTCACCTCCTCTCACCTCCTCTCACGTCCTCTCACCTCCTCTCACCTCCTCTGACCTCCTCTGACCTCCTCTCACCTCCTCTCACGTCCTCTCACCTCCTCTCACCTCCTCTGACCTCCTCTGACCTCCTCTCACCTCCTCTCACCTCCTCTCACCTCCTCTGACCTCCTCTCACCTCCTCTCACCTCCTCTGACCTCCTCTGACCTCTGACCTCTCACCTCCTCTGACCTCCTCCCACCTCCTCTCACCTCCTCTGACCTCCTCTCATCTCCTTCCACCTCCTCTCACCTCCTCTCACCTCCTCTGACCTCCTCCCACCTCCTCTCACCTCCTCTCACCTCCTCTGACCTCCTCCCACCTCCTCTGACCTCCTCTCATCTCCTTCCACCTCCTCTGACCTCCTCTCACCTCCTCTGACCTCCTCTCTCCTTCCCTGACCTCCTCCCACCTCCTCTCACCTCCTCTCACCTCCTCTGACCTCCTCTGACCTCCTCTGACCTCCTCTCACCTCCTCTGACCTCCGCTGACCTCCTCTCACCTCCTCTGACCTCCTCTCTCCTTCCCTGACCTCCTCCCACCTCCTCTCACCTCCTCTCACCTCCTCTGACCTCCTCTGACCTCCTCTCACCTCCTCTGACCTCCTCTCACCTCCTCTCACCTCCTCTGACCTCCTCTCACCTCCTCTCACCTCCTCTCACGTCCTCTCACCTCCTCTGACCTCCTCTGACCTCCTCTCACCTCCTCTCACGTCCTCTCACCTCCTCTCACCTCCTCTGACCTCCTCTGACCTCCTCTCACCTCCTCTCACCTCCTCTCACCTCCTCTGACCTCCTCTCACCTCCTCTCACCTCCTCTGACCTCCTCTCACCTCCTCTGACCTCCTCTCACCTCCTCTCACCTCCTCTGACCTCCTCTGACCTCCTCTCACCTCCTCTCACGTCCTCTCACCTCCTCTCACCTCCTCTGACCTCCTCTGACCTCCTCTCACCTCCTCTCACCTCCTCTCACCTCCTCTGACCTCCTCTCACCTCCTCTCACCTCCTCTGACCTCCTCTGACCTCTGACCTCTCACCTCCTCTGACCTCCTCCCACCTCCTCTCACCTCCTCTGACCTCCTCTCATCTCCTTCCACCTCCTCTCACCTCCTCTCACCTCCTCTGACCTCCTCCCACCTCCTCTCACCTCCTCTCACCTCCTCTCACCTCCTCCCACCTCCTCTGACCTCCTCTCATCTCCTTCCACCTCCTCTGACCTCCTCTCACCTCCTCTGACCTCCTCTCTCCTTCCCTGACCTCCTCCCACCTCCTCTCACCTCCTCTCACCTCCTCTGACCTCCTCTGACCTCCTCTCACCTCCTCTGACCTCCGCTGACCTCCTCTCACCTCCTCTCTCCTTCCCTGACCTCCTCCCACCTCCTCTCACCTCCTCTCACCTCCTCTGACCTCCTCTGACCTCCTCTCACCTCCTCTCACCTCCTCTGACCTCCTCTCACCTCCTCTCACCTCCTCTCACGTCCTCTCACCTCCTCTGACCTCCTCTGACCTCCTCTCACCTCCTCTCACGTCCTCTCACCTCCTCTCACCTCCTCTGACCTCCTCTGACCTCCTCTCACCTCCTCTCACCTCCTCTCACCTCCTCTCACCTCCTCTGACCTCCTCTCACCTCCTCTCACCTCCTCTGACCTCCTCTCTCCTTCCCTGACCTCCTCTGACCTCTGACCTCTGACCTCACCTCTCTGGGGAACAGGTACCCGTCGGGCCGGTCCTCAGCTTTCAGGTACAGGTCGGAACTGCACAGCACGGTGGCGCTGTTGCTGCTTCCGGGCCAACCGGCGTACACGTCCGTGAAGCTGCCGGGACACAAGCATGCGTCACTAATCCGGACCGGACACGGCTCATACCGGACCGGATACGGCTCTAACCGGATACGGCTCTTACCGGACGTTGTGGTCCACCACCGCCTGCAGG
The DNA here is from genome assembly GCF_963576545.1 of Limanda limanda. NCBI lineage: Eukaryota > Metazoa > Chordata > Actinopteri > Pleuronectiformes > Pleuronectidae > Limanda > Limanda limanda. The sequence continues at coordinate 294,885 of NC_083643.1, read as the reverse complement.
ATGACGGAGTGCCAGCCGCTGCGGTTGATGTAGTGGTCCGGGTTGTCCCTGGGGGGGGCGATGGGGATGTGGGTCCCGCCGATGGCCCCGGCGCACTGCGGGTAGCACCGGTCCCGGAAGGCCTGCAGCGTGGCGTCCAGCCGGGGCCCGGAGGGGAGCGACACGAACCGGTGGAACAGCCGCTGCACCAGCGCGCAGGCCACCTGCCGCACGATGTTGCACACGGTGGCGATGCCGACTCCGAACATGTCCGCGATGGAGCGGTACTCCCCGGAGCGGGCCAGCCACCACAGGGTGATGGCCAGCCGCCGGCCCGGCTCGATCGGGACCCGGTAGTTCGTCCGGCGGCGCTTGATGGCGGGCCCGATGAGCTCCAGCAGGAAGTCGAAGGTGGACCGGGACACGCGGAACTGCGCCTTCCACTGCTCGTCGTCGAAGGCCTCGGCCGCGGCCCACAGGTTCTGCCCCGGGCCCCGGTCCCGGACCCACACGGGCCGGCTGGTGCCGGACAGGAGGCTGAGCGCCGCCGCCACGGAGGACAGGAGGAAGGCTCGTCTCCTCCGCAGGTACTGCCTCCTCCTCCGGTCCCGGTCCACCAGCTCCCGGTGCCTCCGCCGCCGCAGCCCGGCCTCCTGCAGCCGGTACAGCTCGCACATCTCCGGGGCCAGCACCGGGGCCAGCACCGCTGCTGCTGCCGGGCCGGAGGCCTCCTGCTCCGGGGCCGAGGGCTCCTCCGTGGCCGCCTCCATCTTCTACCGCCAGTAAACAAACCGCACGTCGCATGGTTATGACGTAGCTGAGCACGTCACATGTCTCTGAAACCTTCAAATGAAACTTTAATCGAAAATGAATCTAAATGGAAATAAATATTTCTAAACTTTCTGTTTCTTTGGTCAGAAATAATATTATGTGTTTAATGATGTTTATCATAAATCATTGTTTTCTTCCTCATGGAAAACATCCTGAACCAGAGGAGGAGGAGGAAGAGGAGAGGAAGAGAGGGGAGGAGAGAGGAGAGGAAGAGGAGAGGAAGAGGAGAGGAAGAGAGGGGAGGAGAGGAAGAGAGAAGAGGAAGAGAGGGGAGGAGAGGAAGAGAGGGGAGGAGAGAGGGGAGTAGAGGAGGAGAGGACGAAGAGGGGAGGAGAGGAAGAGGAGAGGAGGAAGAGAGGGGGGAGGAGGAGAGGAAGAGAGGGGAGGAGAGAGGAGAGGAAGAGAGGGGAGGAGAGGAAGAGAGGCGAGGACAGGAGAGGAGGAAGAGAGGGGAGGAGAGGAGAGGAGGAAGAGAAGAGGAGAGGAAGAGGAGAGGAAGAGAGGAAAGGAGAGGAGGAAGAGAGGAGAGGAGGAGAGGCGAGGAGGAGAGGAGAGGAGGCGAGGACAGGAGAGGAGGAAGAGAGGGGAGGAGAGGAGAGGAGGAAGAGAAAGGGAAGAGAGGAAAGGAGAGGAGGAAGAGAGGCGAGGAGAGGAGGAAGAGAGGAGAGGAGGAAGAGAGGAGAGGAGGAAGAGGGGAGAGGAGGAAGAGAGGCGAGTGAGAAATAAGTCAGAATTTGAGTTTAAACTCAGAACTCCCTTGTTTTGTCCCTAATCCTCTTCCGTAGGAAAGAAACATGGAGGAGATCATATAAACATTCTGAATCATCATCTGTTGGTAAGAAAATAAAATAGAAGTTTATTAAATACTCAGGATCCAAGAAGAAGAAACAAGTCATAAGAACAGAGAGGAGCAAGACATGAGGCTGAAGAAGAGGAGGGATCAGACTGTTATTATTATTATTATTAGGGCCCGAGCACAGACATCAAAGGTGTCTGGTGAGACCCTATTGAAATTGTAAGGATTATTATTATTATTATTATTATTATTATTCAGGCAAATGAATTGGCTTTTTGAGGGCTTTAACATGCTCAACTTCTTACCAAAATTTGCAGAAAGTTAGAAAGTGGTGAAAATTTACGTATTCTGAAGGAATTTTCAATGGGCGTCGCAAAATGGCTCAACGGTGCCCCCCGAGACCCCCCGAGACCCCCGGAAGGTGTTCCCATTGACCTATCTTCACAAAAATCGATATACAGGTGCATCATGACCAAACAAACAAAAAAGTCTCTGGGTGCAATTGTAAAAACAAATCAGGAAGCCTGATATTTTGTATTTAGTGGCCATTTTGGCCATATTCCACATTTTTTCTTTGATGCACTTGTACCAGGGTTTTCATCGGATCAACTTAAAATTGAGATGAGTGTCATCACAACAAGATGGAGATAAAAACTGACTGACGGATTTTTTTTTAATCACACGGTGTGACCGTGGCGTGGCGTCAAAGTTTGATTACACGCCATTAAAACACGATGTTCTGTAACGCGGACATACATGGACCATGAATCCTTTGATTTCAGTCTTCCTAGATCAAAGGAAACTTTATGTCTTGCAAAGGTCACGTCTCTTTCTCTCTCAGAACTGGTTATTTTTGTTTTTTCATTGTTATTATTATTATAAAAAACATAGTTCTTGGACATCGATGACATCAGAGGTAGATTAACTTGACTTCCTGGCGGCTCGACGTTCGTTTGCTTCTGTCTGTCAGAGGAGCAGCCGCTCGTGGATTTAGCTGTTAGCCTGAAGCTAACTGTCCTCACTCTGTCTCACCCTCTCTCTCTCTCTCTCTCTCTCTCTCTCTCTCTCTCTCTCTGTCTCTCTCTCTCTCTCTCTCTCTTTCTCACCCTCTCTCTCTCTCTCTGTCTCACCCTGTCTCACCCTCTCCCTCTGTCTCTGTCTCACCCTCTCTCTCTCTCTCTCTGGTGAAAATGTCCATTGACTCGGTGAAACTTTCTAAGAACCTCCTGCGCATGAAGGTACGTGAAGCTGTGTTTGCTAACTAATGCTAACAGCGTTAGCAGCCGTTCCGCTGAGTCTTTATTATTATTATATAAACATCGTCTGAAGATGTTTGTGATGAAAACGGAGTTGAACCTTCATGTGGAAACAGATTGAACCACGTGTGAGCTTTGAATCAAAGGAGCAGGAAGGGTTCATGCCCCTCACGTGTGTTTTCATGTTTTTAACAGTTTATATATTTGAAGTGTTTCCCTCATGTTCAGTAAAGGTTTTGATCTCAAACCCATTAAACCATTAAAAACATTAAAAACATTAAAACCATTAAGCCAGTAAAGCCAGTCCGGGTAGTGACGGGTGTGCTGGTTCAGTTCATGCAGAGAGGTCTGGACGAGGAGACCAAGAAGCAGCTGGAGGAGGACGAGCGGAGGATCATCAGTGACGAGCACTGGTACCTGGACCTGCCGGAGCTGAAGGCCAAGGAGTGAGTACCGCCCCACTGCTGCTGTCATGGTAACGTGTGTGATGTAGCGGAGTGAAGCAGGAAGCAGTCTGGTGTCACTTCCTGTTTAATGGAGATGTGATGACGTCACGTCCCCCCCCCCAGGAATCTGATCATCGAGGAGAAGAGTTTTGTTCCGTGTGAAGATCTGATGTTCGGCCGCGTGTCGTTCGGAGGATTCAACCCTGAAGTGGAGGTTTGTCTCTTCTGCTGAGACTCAAACATCATGAACAAGTTTCTACGACTCTTCTTCCTCCTTTTGCAATAATAACTAATCATAACGCTAAATGTTGGATTGATTGAGATGATTTTGAAAGGTTGATATCTTCTAAATGCGAGTCTGAGGATGAGTGACGTTTCTCGTTGTCATAGAAACTGATGACGTTGATGAACCCGAGCGACGAAGGCGCCGCTGAGGAAGAGGAGGAGCCGAGCAGGATGCCAGCAGACGTCACCGATGAAGAAATGGCTCTCAGGTAACAACATTTACTCAAGTACTGTAAAGTACATTTTCTACTTCCTGGAAATAATAATATAGGAAATAATTATGAAAAACATTTTTTATCAAAGATTCAAATCTTTTCATTATTTTAAAAAAGTGTAAATTTGAACCTGTTAAAGATTAAATAAAAGATTCTCAAATGTTTGTAATTGAAGGAGTTTTAAGAAGTTTAATCAAACACCATTAAATATGATTTTTACTGATTTGAAATAGAATTCAGTATCGTACGTTTTACATTCCCCGTCTGAACGTTTCAGGTACGAGAGTCTGGTCGGAAGCATGAAGAGGAAGTTTGAGAAGAAGCGTGAGCGAGCGGCGACGGACGAGGACGTCGATCAAACCGTCGTAGAAACGACCACAAAGAGAATGTTCCTGAAACCTCAGGACTGAACACAACGTGATTCATGTAAATGTTTTTTGACATAGTTGTGTTTTACAGCCGAGTGGATGTTATACATCCTGTCCATTTTTTTGTGGATTATCTTTGAGAAGCTGTGAGTTCAAATGTTTTCACTTATTAAACTCTCGTTTTTAAAAACTTTATTTGAACTGATTAATTTACAGTAAGAGAAAAACAAGAGAAAAAGAAAACAGGATCCATTTGATTGAATTTTAAGACTTTGTTCTGTCTTTTCACAATAAGAGTCTGCTCAGAGATAGTTATTTATCAACAGACTGTTGAGTCAAGACAAATCTAACTGTCCCACATCCAGACTAATACAGCATTAAGAATAACATTTATATTATTGACAATAAATATCATTCATAATATATTTGATAGTATTGTTAAGAGCGGGAGGGTTAGACCTGGACGGACATGAATGTGGACGGTGTCTCAGCTCGTCCTCAGTCCCGTCGGTTCACAGTCGTTGTCTTTAGTTAAAGTCTTGATAATGACGTCAAAGATGGCGGTGGGACAGTGGCGGTGGACGAACGGCAGCAGCCATCCCATCTGTCCGGGGGTGTACAGAGGTCTGGGGTGGACGGACAGCAGAGCATGACACATGTCGTCCACCACAGGGGACAGGTCCTCCGCTGAACGCTGGGACAGTCTGGACAAACCGCTGGGGAGGGACGAGATGTACGCGTCCCCGTAATCCCGTCTGGCTTCAGGGGACGCCGCCGCCAGGACCTCGTCTCTGTAGCGACTGACGTTGTCACTGGTTCCAAAGATGTCTGAGAGGACGGAGACGGACAGAGAACCAATCAGATCCTTGATCCAAAGTGAATGAAGCGACATGAAGGAGATTCAGTTCATCGTCATAGGAAAGATTTAAAGTTTTAGTTTCAGTCTTTGAACAAAGTCACTGATTCACGCTGATTTTACACATTTGTTTTGGTGAAATGCTTGTTAAAAAAAGTCTTAAATTTACATGTTTATTTAATCTGGAGGGCTGTGACTGGGAGCAACGGCCTGCGTGATCCTAATCTGATCCTAATCTGATCCTAACGTGATCCTAATCTGATCCTAATCTGATCCTAACGTGATCCTAACGTGATCCTAACGTGATTCTAATCTGATCCTAACGTGATCCTAATCTGATCCTAATCTGATCCTAATCTGATCCTAATCTGATCCTAACATGATCCCAACAGGATCCTAATCTGATCCTAATCTGATCCTAACGTGATCCTAATCTGATCCTAATCTGATCCTAACGTGATCCTAATCTGATCCTAATCTGATCCTAACGTGATCCTAATCTGATCCTAATGTGATCCTAACGTGATCCTAATCTGATCCTAACGTGATCCTAATCTGATCCTAACATGATCCTAACGTGATCCTAATCTGATCCTAACGTGATCCTAATCTGATCCTAACATGATCCTAACGTGATCCTAATCTGATCCTAACGTGATCCTAATCTGATCCTAACGTGATCCTAATCTGATCCTAACGTTATCCTAATCTGATCCTAACATGATCCTAATCTGATCCTAACGTGATCCTAGTGTGATCCTAATCTGATCCTAACGTGATCCTAATCTGATCCTAACGTGATCCTAATCTGATCCTAACGTGCTCCTAATCTGATCCTAATCTGATCCTAATGTGATCCTAATCTGATCCTAACATGATCCCAACAGGATTCTAATCTGATCCTAACGTGATCCTAATGTGATCCTAACGTGATCCTAACGTGATCATAATTAATCTGATCCTAACGTGATACTAATGTGATCCTAACGTGATCCTAACGTGATCCTAATCTGATCCTAACGTGATCCTAATGTGATCCTAATCTGATCCTAATGTGATCCTAATCTGATCCTAACGTGATCCTAATCTGATCCTAATCTGATCCTAACGTGATCCTAATCTGATCCTAATGTGATCGTAATTTGATCCTAACGTGATCCTAATCTGATCCTAATCTGATCCTAACGTGATCCTAATCTGATCCTAACGTGATCGTAATCTGATCCTAACGTGATCGTAATCTGATCCTAACGTGATCCTAATCTGATCCTAACGTGATACTAATCTGATCCTAACGTGATCCTAATCTGATCCTAATCTGGACGAGGAGACCAAGAAGCAGCTGGAGGAGGACGAGCGGAGGATCATCAGTGACGAGCACTGGTACCTGGACCTGCCGGAGCAGGTGATCCTAATCTGATCCTAATGTGATCCTAATCTGATCCTAACGTGATCCTAATCTGATCCTAACGTGATCCTAATCTGATCCTAACGTGATCCTAACGTGATCCTAATGTGATCCTAATCTGATTTTAACGTGATCCCAACGTGAACCTAATCTGATCCCAACGGGATCCTAATGTGATCCTAACGTGATCCTAATGTGATCCTAACGTGATCCCAACGGGATCCTAATCTGATCCCAACGGGATCCTAATCTGATCCTAACGTGATCCTAATGTGATCCTAATCTGATCCTAACGTGATCCTAATGTGATCCTAATCTGATCCTAATCTGATCCTAACGTGATCCTAACGTGATCCTAATCTAATCCTAAACTGATCCTAACGTGATCCTAATCTGATCCTAACGTGATCCTAATCTGATCCTAACGTGATCCTAACATGATCCTAATCTGATCCTAACGTGATCCTAACGTGATCCTAATGTGATCCTAATCTGATCCTAACGTGATCCTAATCTGATCCTAACATGATCCTAATCTGATCCTAACGTGATCCTAACGGGATGGTTCCTGAACTGACTACGGAATCTGGACCTCTTTTCTTCAGTTGATCTTCTGAACTGACGTCACTAGTTTCATCCTCTGAACCAACAACTTGTCTTTCAGACTCTGTCCCAACTGGACAGTTACAGGAAGTTCTCCCACTAATGACAGTTTCATATTGAATCAGATTAATATCTTTATTAACCGGCTGCGTTCCACAAGCTTTTAAAGTAGCTGTAATTAAACCTGTGTTTTAAAGCATCTTGATCCAGAGGCTTCAGCTGATTGGACCCACATCAAACCTTGTTCATGTTCACACTGACTCCTCCTCCATGCACACACAGGTTAGTCATGGAGTTCCTCAGGGTTCTGTCCCAGGACCGATGCTCTTCACCTTATATCTGCTCCCTTCAGGAAACATCCTCAGGAAGCTTCTCGTACACGTCTACTGTTACGCAGACGACACCCAGCTGTACATACATGAAGCTGATGAATCTAATCACTGAGTCCAACTTCAGGAACGTCTCAAGAACTTCCAGGTCTGGACGACCCACAACTTCTTACTTCTAAATTCAGACTGAGCTCCTTGTAATGGTCCCCAAACATCTGAGAGAAACACTGTGGGACCAGATAGTCCCCTCGGTGTTAGTTTGTCCCCCAGCTCCACTGGGAGGAACCTTCAGTTAGGACCAGGACATGTGACCCACATAGAGAACAAGTCTCTAGGACCAGGACATGTGACCCACATAGAGAACAAGTCTCTAGGACCAGGACATGTGACCCACATAGAGAACAAGTCTCTAGGACCAGGACATGTGACCCACATAGAGAACAAGTCTCTAGAACCAGGACATGTGACCCACATAGAGAACAAGTCTCTAGGATCAGGACATGTGACCCACATAGAGAACAAGTCTCTAGGACCAGGACATGTGACCCACATAGAGAAAAGGTCTCTAGGACCAGGACATGTGACCCACATATAGAACAAGTCTCTAGGACCAGGACATGTGACCCACATAGAGAACAAGTCTCTAGGACCAGGACATGTGACCCACATAGAGAACAAGTCTCTAGGACCAGGACATGTGACCCACATAGAGAACAAGTCTCTAGGACCAGGACATGTGACCCACATAGAGAACAAGTCTCTAGGACTAGGACATGTGACCTACATATAGAAGAAGTCTCTAGGACCAGGACATGTGACCCACATAGAGAACAAGTCTCTAGGACCAGGACATGTGACCCACATAGAGAACAAGTCTCTAGGACCAGGACATGTGACCCACATAGAGAACAAGTCTCTAGGACCAGGACATGTAACCCACATAGAGAACAAGTCTCTAGGACCAGGACATGTGACCCACATATAGAACAAGTCTCTAGGACCAGGACATGTGACTCACATAGAGAACTAGTCTCTAGGACCAGGACATGTGACCCACATAGAGAACAAGTCTCTAGGACCAGGACATGTGACCCACATATAGAACAAGTCTCTAGGACCAGGACATGTGACCCACATAGAGAACAAGTCTCTAGGACCAGGACATGTGACCCACATAGAGAACAAGTCTCTAGGACCAGGACATGTGACCCACATAGAGAACAAGTCTCTAGGACCAGGACCTGTGACCCACGTATAGAACAAGTCTCTAGGACCAGGACATGTGACCCACATAGAGAACAAGTATCTAGGACCAGGACCTGTGACCCACATATAGAACAAGTCTCTAGGACCAGGACATGTGACCCACATAGAGAACAAGTCTCTAGGACCAGGACATGTGACCTACATAGAGAACAAGTCTCTAGGACCAGGACATGTGACCCACGTATAGAACAAGTCTCTAGGACCAGGACATGTGACCCACATAGAGAACAAGTCTCTAGGACCAGGACATGTGACCCACATATAGAACAAGTCTCTAGGACCAGGACATGTGACTCACATAGAGAACTAGTCTCTAGGACCAGGACATGTGACCCACATAGAGAACAAGTCTCTAGGACCAGGACATGTGACCCACATAGAGAACAAGTCTCTAGGACCAGGACATGTGACCCACATAGAGAACAAGTCTCTAGGACTAGGACATGTGACCCACATAGAGAACAAGTCTCTAGGACCAGGACATGTGACCTACATAGAGAACAAGTCTCTAGGACCAGGACATGTGACCCACGTATAGAACAAGTCTCTAGGACCAGGACATGTGACCCACATAGAGAACAAGTCTCTAGGACCAGGACATGTGACCCACATATAGAACAAGTCTCTAGGACCAGGACATGTGACTCACATAGAGAACTAGTCTCTAGGACCAGGACATGTGACCCACATAGAGAACAAGTCTCTAGGACCAGGACATGTGACCCACATATAGAACAAGTCTCTAGGACCAGGACATGTGACCCACATAGAGAACAAGTCTCTAGGACCAGGACATGTGACCCACATAGAGAACAAGTCTCTAGGACCAGGACATGTGACCCACATAGAGAACAAGTCTCTAGGACCAGGACATGTGACCCACATAGAGAACAAGTCTCTAGGACTAGGACATTTGACCTACATATAGAAGAAGTCTCTAGGACCAGGACATGTGACCCACATAGAGAACAAGTCTCTAGGACCAGGACATGTGACCCACATAGAGAACAAGTCTCTAGGACCAGGACATGTGACCCACATAGAGAACAAGTCTCTAGGACCAGGACATGTAACCCACATAGAGAACAAGTCTCTAGGACCAGGACATGTGACCCACATATAGAACAAGTCTCTAGGACCAGGACATGTGACTCACATAGAGAACTAGTCTCTAGGACCAGGACATGTGACCCACATAGAGAACAAGTCTCTAGGACTAGGACATGTGACCCACATAGAGAACAAGTCTCTAGGACCAGGACATGTGACCCACATATAGAACAAGTCTCTAGGACCAGGACATGTGACCCACATAGAGAACAAGTCTCTAGGACCAGGACATGTGACCCACATAGAGAACAAGTCTCTAGGACCAGGACATGTGACCCACATAGAGAACAAGTCTCTAGGACCAGGACCTGTGACCCACGTATAGAACAAGTCTCTAGGACCAGGACATGTGACCCACATAGAGAACAAGTATCTAGGACCAGGACCTGTGACCCACATATAGAACAAGTCTCTAGGACCAGGACATGTGACCCACATAGAGAACAAGTCTCTAGGACCAGGACATGTGACCTACATAGAGAACAAGTCTCTAGGACCAGGACATGTGACCCACGTATAGAACAAGTCTCTAGGACCAGGACATGTGACCCACATAGAGAACAAGTCTCTAGGACCAGGACATGTGACCCACATAGAGAACAAGTCTCTAGGACCAGGACATGTGACTCACATAGAGAACTAGTCTCTAGGACCAGGACATGTGACCCACATAGAGAACAAGTCTCTAGGACCAGGACATGTGACCCACATAGAGAACAAGTCTCTAGGACCAGGACATGTGACCCACATAGAGAACAAGTCTCTAGGACTAGGACATGTGACCTACATATAGAAGAAGTCTCTAGGACCAGGACATGTGACCCACATATAGAACAAGTCTCTAGGACCAGGACATGTGACCCACATAGAGAACAAGTCTCTAGGACCAGGACATGTGACCTACATATAGAACAAGTCTCTAGGACCAGGACATGTGACCCACATATAGAACAAGTCTCTAGGACCAGGACACGTGACCCACATAGAGAACAAGTCTCTAGGACCAGGACATGTGACCCACATAGAGAACAAGTCTCTAGGACCAGGACATGTGACCCACATAGAGAACAAGTCTCTAGGACCAGGACATGTGACCCACATAGAGAACAAGTCTCTAGGACTAGGACCTGTGACCCACATATAGAACAAGTCTCTAGGACCAGGACATGTGACCCACATAGAGAACAAGTCTCTAGGACCAGGACATGTGACCCACGTATAGAACAAGTCTCTAGGACCAGGACATGTGACCCACATAAAGAACAAGTCTCTAGGACCAGGACATGTGACCCACATATAGAACAAGTCTCTAGGACCAGGACATGTGACCCACATAGAGAACAAGTCTCTAGGACTAGGACATGTGACCCACATAGAGAACAAGTCTCTAGGACCAGGACATGTGACCCACATATAGAACAAGTCTCTAGGACCAGGACATGTGACCCACATAGAGAACAAGTCTCTAGGACCAGGACATGTGACCCACATAGAGAACAAGTCTCTAGGACCAGGACATGTGACCCACATATAGAACAAGTCTCTAGGACCAGGACATGTGACCCACATAGAGAACAAGTCTCTAGGACCAGGACATGTGACCTACATATAGAAGAAGTCTCTAGGACCAGGACATGTGACCCACATATAGAACAAGTCTCTAGGACCAGGACACGTGACCCACATAGAGAACAAGTCTCTAGGACCAGGACATGTGACCCACATAGAGAACAAGTCTCTAGGACCAGGACATGTGACCCACATAGAGAACAAGTCTCTAGGACCAGGACATGTGACCCACATAGAGAACAAGTCTCTAGGACCAGGACCTGTGACCCACATATAGAACAAGTCTCTAGGACCAGGACATGTGACCCACATATAGAACAAGTCTCTAGGACCAGGACATGTGACCCACATAGAGAACAAGTCTCTAGGACCAGGACATGTGACCCACATAGAGAACAAGTCTCTAGGACCAGGACATGTGACCCACATATAGAACAAGTCTCTAGGACCAGGACATGTGACCCACATAGAGAACAAGGCTCTAGGACCAGGACCTGTGACCCACATAGAGAACAAGTCTCTAGGACCAGGACATGTGACCCACATAGAGAACAAGTCTCTAGGACCAGGACATGTGACCCACATACAGAACAAGTCTCTAGGACCAGGACATGTGACCCACATACAGAACAAGTCTCTAGGACCAGGACATGTGACCCACATATAGAACAAGTCTCTAGGACCAGGACATGTGACTCACATAGAGAACTAGTCTCTAGGACCAGGACATGTGACCCACATAGAGAACAAGTCTCTAGGACCAGGACATGTGACCCACATAGAGAACAAGTCTCTAGGACCAGGACATGTGACCCACATATAGAACAAGTCTCTAGGACCAGGACATGTGACCCACATAGAGAACAAGTCTCTAGGACCAGGACCTGTGACCCACATATAGAACAAGTCTCTAGGACCAGGACATGTGACCCACATAGAGAACAAGTCTCTAGGACCAGGACATGTGACCCACATAGAGAACAAGTCTCTAGGACCAGGACATGTGACCCACATAGAGAACAAGTCTCTAGGACCAGGACATGTGACCCACATATAGAACAAGTCTCTAGGACCAGGACATGTGACCCACATAGAGAACACGTCTCTAGGACCAGGACCTGTGACCCACATATAGAACAAGTCTCTAGGACCAGGACATGTGACCCACATAGAGAACAAGTCTCTAGGACCAGGACATGTGACCCACATAGAGAACAAGTCTCTAGGACCAGGACATGTGACCCACATATAGAACAAGTCTCTAGGACCAGGACATGTGACTCACATAGAGAACAAGTCTCTAGGACCAGGACATGTGACCCACATAGAGAACAAGTCTCTAGGACCAGGACATGTGACCCACATAGAGAACAAGTCTCTAGGACCAGGACATGTGACCCACATAGAGAACAAGTCTCTAGGACCAGGACATGTGACCCACATGGAGAACAAGTCTCTAGGACCAGGACATGTGACCCACATCTGCACAGTATCATGAGCATGAGGAACATCCTGTCTCAGGAGGAAGCTGAGAAACTCGTCCATTAGTTTCCTCTGGACTGGATCAGTGTGAGTCTTTATCATCAGGACGTCCCAGTGAGTCTGTGAGAAGCCTCCAGTTGGTCCAAGAAGCTGCAGCACCAGAGCTGAGAGGAACCAGAGGAGATCATCTCACTGCTCTGAGCTTCTCCTCACAGACATCAGGGGCTGGAAGCAGAAGCTCTGCTCCTTCTCATCTAAACAACAGGTCTGGAGGTTCATCCAGTCAGGATCCTGCTGGACGTCTTCTGCTGGAGGTCTACCAGGAAACTGTGTAGATCCAGAACTACATGTCCCCTCAGGCCAGGGGAGGCCTCTAAATCCCCAAGCAGGAGGTGGAAGGTGTGAGGACAGAGCGATGTCTGGAGAACCCGAGGAAATGGACAACAACTGAAGGACTTTATTTTATACTCAACTTTCCCCAGGACAGTGAAACTGAATCCTGACCGGAGGAATCAAACCTCCAAGTGAAACAACAGAAACCAACACTTTCAGTTTGTGTTGATATCGACAACAGACACACAAACAACTTCCTGCTTCGTGTCATCACGTGACCTACTTGTTCTGAATCCTGCAGGTTGGATCAGAGCGACTGTGACGCCCCAATCAGAGAGCTCCGCCCTCATCACGTGAGAGAAGACGCTCAGAGCAGCTTTGGACGCTCCGTACGCAGAGAACATCGGCATCGGCACGGCAGCTGCAGGACCACAAACATCTGGATCAGACCAGGGATGGAACTGTATTTGAATGAAAAGTTGGACTTCCTGTTGACCTGCCATGCTGGACATGTTGACGATGCGTCCTCCGGCTCGTCTCAGCAGAGGCAGGAACACCTGACACATGTGGACAGCTGACAGGAAGTTGACGTCCATGCAGCGTCGGCATGCTGCGAGCGGCTGAAGCTCCGCGTCCATGGGACACTGGAGGACTCCTGCATTATTCACCAAACCCCACAGACCTGCAGAAGGGGGACAGCTGAGAGGTGTCCTCTGTCCTCGGCCTTCTGACCTCTGACCTCTGACCAGCCTTAGAGTGAAGGCTGAGACATGATGGTGGACAGAGGAGGTCAAACCTGTTTCCTACGTTTGAACGTCTCTGATGTGAGAGGACGTACCTGTGTGTCCCACCTGCGAGCAGATGTCCCTGTGCACCGTCTCTACCTGGTGTGTGTCCCTCACGTCCAGCTGGAGGACGTGCAGGTTCTCAGACGTCTCTCTGAGCCGCTGAGCTCCGGCTCCGCCCACATCCAACACGCCTGCAAACACCTTCACGCCCATGAGACTGAGACGCTTCGCCAGAGCGTGACCGAAGCCCGAGTCGCAGCCTGAGGAGACATCACACCTTCATCATCATCACAGCTTCATCATCCTCCCACCTCACACAAGTTGTGTAACCGTGTGGTTGTGTAACCGTGTGGTGACCTCCCAGTAAAGTTCCTCATTCTCTATCTCATCATCTCTTTGTGTCGTGGTTGTTGTCGTTATCTCTTCATCAACAGGCTGGAATTTTATCAGCTCGTCTTCAGCTCGTCCTGTTTTTCCTGATACCACACACACACACACACACACACACACACACACACACACACACACACACACACACACACACACACACACACACACACACACACACACACACACACACACACACACACACACACACACACACACACACCTGTCTGACCTGTGATGAGCACCCCTCTTGTCCTGTGTGTGTGTCTGTGTGTTGTGTGTCTGTGTTGTGTGTCTGACCTGTGATGAGCACCCCTCTTGTCCTGTGTGTGTCTCTGTGTTTGTGTTGTGTGTCTGTGTGTTGTGTCTGACCTGTGATGAGCACCCCTCTTGTCCTGTGTGTGTGTCTGTGTGTTGTGTGTTTGTGTTGTGTGTCTGTGTTGTGTGTCTGACCTGTGATGAGCACCCCTCTTGTCCTGTGTGTGTGTGTCTGTGTGTTGTGTGTTTGTGTTGTGTGTCTGTGTTGTGTGTCTGACCTGTGATGAGCATCCCTCTTGTCCTGTGTGTGTGTCTCTGTGTTTGTGTTGTGTGTCTGTGTTGTGTGTCTGACCTGTGATGAGCACCCCCCTTGTCCTGTGTGTTGTGTGTTTGTGTTGTGTGTCTGTGTTGTGTGTCTGACCTGTGATGAGCACCCCTCTTGTCCTGTGTGTGTGTCTGTGTGTTGTGTGTCTGTGTTGTGTGTCTGACCTGTGATGAGCACCCCCCTTGTCCTGTGTGTGTGTCTGTGTGTTGTGTGTCTGTGTTGTGTGTCTAACCTGTGATGAGCACCCCCCTTGTCCTGTGTGTGTGTCTGTGTGTTGTGTGTTTGTGTTGTGTGTCTGTGTTGTGTGTCTGACCTGTGATGAGCACCCCTCTTGTCCTGTGTGTGTGTCTGTGTGTTGTGTGTTTGTGTTGTGTGTCTGTGTTGTGTGTCTGACCTGTGATGAGCACCCCTCTTGTCCTGTGTGTGTGTCTGTGTTGTGTGTCTGTGTTGTGTTTCTGACCTGTGATGAGCACCCCTCTTGTCCTGTGTGTTGTGTGTCTGTGTTGTGTGTCTGTGTTGTGTGTCTGACCTGTGATGAGCACCCCCCTTGTCTCTGGCAGTAGCAGCTCACTTGTCTTCTTGTCCCAGATCAGACGGACGCTGCAGCTCAGGAGAACGAGTCCACACAAAGCTGGAGACACAACATAACACAGGGAGGCCCCCCCCAGGGGCCAGAGCAGGGCCCCCCCCAGGGGCCAGAGCAGGGCCCCCCCCCGGGGCCAGTGGGGGGCCCCATGTCCTGCAGCATGTCCCCGGGACAGTGTCCACAGCACAGTGAGGACGTAGAGACCTGCAGCTGCGAAGCTGAAGCAGACGTCCATCATCCGTCCGTCACCTGCAACAATGAGGCCGCGCCCCTCGGAGACACCTGTTCAAGTAGGCCCCGCCCACCAACGGGAGCACATGACACCTGTGACACGCGGCAGCTCCTGGATCAGCTGATCCATTCAGGTTCAAAGGTTTTTATTTGTTTCACATCAAACTGAAGCTTTTTGTAACTTTGTTTTCTAATAAAATAATAAATCATATTAACTGATTAAGATTCAGTTCTGTCCAATCAGATCAATAACAAACAACAAGTGTAAGAGACAAAGGGTTTTTATTTTGGTTCAGAGTGGGAGTGTGTGTGTGTGTGTGTGTGAGTGTGTGTGTGTGTGTGTTTGAGAGTGTGTGTGTGTGTGATAGTGGTGGGGAAAAAATCGATTCTGTTCAGTATTGCGATATTTTGCGCCCGCGATTATATCGATACTGTAGCACAAAGTATAGCAATATTTAAAAAATATTGTCGCATGACGAGGAGAGTTTCAGAGTTTAACAGATACCTCGTGTGTCTGTGGAGAGGATGTTCTCCACTGCAGGAGATACAGTAACGTTCCAGAGGAACTTTAACATCTGAGCATGTTGACCAACTGCTTTTTCTGAACAAAAATGACAATATTCCCAAATGAATTTAACATTTTGGGTCATGACCTTGCACTGGACTGGACTCTAGTAGAACACTTTAGTTTATTTGTCTCAATTTAATTGAAGCTCTAGGTTACTCTTATTTATATGATTATTCTCAGGTTTATGTTACTCTATTATGTCTGCTTTATGTTACTGTATTTAAATAATCGTAAGTTATGTTCTGGGAGCTCAGTGTTCATGTGAGAGGTCTCCTATTCAGAAAATAATTACAAAGGTCCTGTGTCCTGAATGTTCAAGGACAAAGTTTTTGCACTTCAGTTAATGTGGAGAAGACAATGTTGTTCACAGAATTAAATGTGACATTTGAAGTGAGGTGAGTCTTATTTTCCTCTTTTTGTAATGCCTTTGAATAATATGGGGACATGAATCGCATTATATCACAGAATCGAATCGCAATACTATTGAATCGTGGCCCAAATATCGCAATACTATTGAATCTTCACATTTTTGCCAATTCCCCCCCCTAGTGTGTGAGAGAGATAGTTAGTAAGGGGGGGGGGGTCACCTACAGTAACAGTTACTTTTATCTTGTTAATCTGATTAATTCTATTCCAGTGAAAACACGTGAACAGACAAAGTGCTCGCTCCACAGCTCGGGGGGGAATCCAACCAATCACAGGGGACTACAGGGGGAAGGGGGCGGGTCCAGGACTCAGTCGAAGTTCTTCTTCAGGAAGTTGATGAGGCCGTTGGTGGACGAGTCGTGGGACGAGACCTCGGAGTCGTCCTTCAGCTCCGGCTCGATCTGCTTGGCGAGTTGTTTCCCCAGCTCCACCCTGTCAGGCAGGAAGGGGAGGAGTCAGTGCACAGGATGGAACTCCTCACTTCCTGAAGCTTCTTCACAGTAAAAGCCCACAAACAGGTCATGTGACCTGCAGGTGGCGCACGTGTGCAGTAACTTCATATGTTTTATTGATAATATGTCAAACAGGTCATGTTCGTTTGTCAGAGATACGGAGGCGGTGGGCGAGCTTCGGGGGTGCTGTCACAAGGTAAATCTGTAAACTATATGTCTCCTAAATAAATAT
>NC_083643.1:250000-267500 GCF_963576545.1 Limanda limanda | reverse complement strand
GATGCTGGGTCCGGAACCCAGACCAGTTGAGAACCACTCAGAGGATCTGGTGTGGATCGAGTCTCTGAGGACCAGGGTCTTCAGAGACCCACAGGATCCTCTGAGGAGCTTCTGAAAGACCCAGGTTCTCCTCAGAGGATGAACCTGTTCTCTGCTGGAGCAGAACCAGTCTGACCAGTGAAGGTCTCCCAGTCCCAGACTGAAAGATACTGGACCACACGTGTCTTTTTAAGAGCTTTAATGTGAAGGAGAAACTTCTGCGACAGGAAACAGATTCAGCTCCACCTCAACATTTCAGAATAAAAGTCTCCTCAGCTGTTTCCTGAGCGGTGACGTCATTAAAGGTAAATTTACTTGTCTTCACAGGAACAATAAAACAAATGAACATTATACATTTTAAACTAAAATGAACAATATTTGTCTGTAAAGAACAACGCACATGTTTTAATCCTGTTCTGTGGGAGGAGTCAGTTACCATGACAACAATCGTCTTTATCAGAAACATGTCACGTCAGGTTATTACGTCTCGATTCATCCGATCCTTCGTTCACTCAGAAATGAAAATCATGAAAGTTGTTCAGAAACTTTTGCTTCTCATGGTACGTGACATCACGCCGCAGACCAGACCGTTTCCATGGTTACAGAGATGAGAATGGCTTAATGAGGAAGGCGAAGTGTGTCTTTATATTTCTACATTCAATGTGTCAGAGTTAAAAGAAAATTACATCAATAACAAGCATGAAGGTTTTCTCAGCTGGAAGATGTTTGTGGAAATTTCCATCAAAAGGAACAAGAAATGTTATTTTCTTACTTTAGATCTAGAAAACGTAGAAAAACACATTGTTGTACATTTGTGTGAAATGACTCGCCTTGAAATATGAATATGTTTTTCTGCTTTATGACACATTAAATGTAGAAATAAAAAGAAATAATGTATATTAATCAATAATCTTGATCGATAAATGTGTTGTTTCAGTGAATCAAAACAATTTAATCTGTAAAAAATCCACAAACCACAGAATATTTCATTTTGTAACAGAAAAATAGGAAATCTTGTGATAAGAGGATTTTTCACTGTTTTTGCTTGAAAAGTTATTTCCTGGCGATCGTTCATTTAGTTTTTACACTGATGTGATCGCTGTCAAAACAGATTTTATTCTTTCACGCAGCAGCAACGTGAAAGAAGATGAAGTTACAGCCTCACATGTGAACCTCTCGTTTACTGACCATCGACCGATTGTGAAAATTACAGATTATTTAACTTTCAGCTCAAACACAGAAGTCAACATCTTATGATCGACGGGAAAAGAAAACGCAGGTGAAGTGTGAAAAGATTTCAGGCCAGAGTCACGAGCGCGGCGGCGAGGAGAGGCGGCGGCGAGGAGAGGGACACGGTAGAAAAACACATTAGAAAGCTGAGACCTGGCGCTGGACTCACAGAATTACAGAATAAAGCTACATCAGTGAGAGGTCATGTGACCACACTGGACAACAAATGATCAAATACAGGTTCAGGGGCAGAAAATGTATCCAAAACAAAACCATCTTCTGAAACGTGAATATTATTATTTCAGGACATTTTTGAACAGATCTTGAGTTTGTGATTTAACGGTTTCGGTGATAAACTGCATCGTAGTCGTTTCCACCTGAAAGATTCAGAGTTACGTTGCTTTGGAGCAGTCGACCCCAGTGCTGGTGACAAATATACAACCAGTCGACCATCTTCCAGTGCTCCGCCTCCAAAGAGGAGGAGCTTGGTCCAGACGCTACGCAGACACCTTGTTGTCCTTCTGCAGGAGAAAAGAAAACACACTTTTACAAAGTGATTGACCAACACGTCTGTGCTTCAGCCACTGGAACAGATTCTTTACCCTGAACGCTGACAAGTCGCCAAACTCCCGGCCGGCCTGGTTTCCTCTGTATCCTCCCCTGAAGCCCCCCCCGCCTCCCTGTGGGGGTCCGAAGGACCCTCGGCTCACAGGACGCCCCCGACCGCCACGGAAACCCATCCCGCCGCGGCCACGGTAACCGCCGCGCCCGCGACGCAGAGGGAGACCAAACGTTTCAGCATTCATCCGCCTCTCCTCCGCCCAGGTCTGCCTCCGCTCCCTGCAGGGGGAGAGAGAGAGAGAGAGAGAGAGAGAATGGAGGGAGAGACAGAATGGAGGGAGAGAGAAGAGAGGAGAGAGACAGAAGAGAGAGACAGAATGGAGGGAGAGAGAAGAAAGGAGAGAGACAGAAGAGAGAGAGAGAGAGAGAGAATGGAGGGAGAGACAGAATGGAGGGAGAGAGAAGAGAGACAGAAGAGAGAGAGACAAAGACAGAGAGAGGAGAGAGACAGAAGAGAGAGGGACAGAATGGAGAGAGAGAAGAGAGAGAGAGAGAGAGAGAGAGAGAGAGAGGAGACAGACAGAAGAGAGAGAGACAGAATGGAGGGAGAGAGAAGAGAGGAGAGAGACAGAAGAGAGAGACAGAATGGAGGGAGAGAGAAGAGAGGAGAGAGACAGAAGAGAGAGGAGAGAGACAGAAGAGAGAGAGGAGAGAGACAGAAGAGAGAGAGACAGAATGGAGGGAGAGAGAAGAGAGGAGAGAGAGAGACAGAAGAGAGAGAGAGACAAAGACAGAGAGAGGACACGGTTGTGTTTAACTTTAGTTGAATTCACTCTGATGTAAAAGAACAAACAGTTGGAAACACTTTATTTTGAAGGATTCATTTCTAACTAATCACCTGACAGACGATCTGATAATGTAAGTTGTTTATTGAGTCACATGACAAGACCAACACTCACCGTGGGAACACGGAGCCTCCGGTCTTATCGTTTGCTTTCCTGAAGAAAGAAGAAACATTTGTGAGTTGGTTCAGTGGTGAAGACGTTCACACACGCCACCGTTCACACACGCCACCGTTCACACACGCCACCGTTCACACACGCCACCGTTCACACACGCCACCGTTCACACACGCCACCGTTCACACACGCCACCGTTCACACACGCCACCACTCCCACACGCTTAACAGATCATGTCACTTTACCTTGAAGTCTATACTGCCAACTAGGGCTTGGGACGTATATACCATGCACGAAAACAGACGCAATATGACACGCCGACCCACACCCGGCTTCCCCCGGGCTGTGGACTAGCTATTAATCGACGATCGATTAATTGATCATTAAGAATTTCGTCGATGACATTATTTTGTCATCGACGAAATTCTGTTGCGTTCACTGCCAACACTGCGAAGCTGTACGTCTCCATGAGCGCATGAGGAGTCCACTGCTCTTCTTCAAGTAGGAGGTCGGGATATCCGAGTTTCCTGAACGCAGCACAGTGAGGATGTTAGCAGCTGTAGGAAGCAGCTCGGAGTTATACTCTACTAGCCCCGCTGAAAGAGCAGCAGCTAGCCGCTGAGAGCTAGCTGGATCTGACGGTTCTCGACCTCTCAGTCCGGTTGTTGTTACGTCCTCAATCCCAGGACCCCTCACCCAGACCCGGGTCTGTACGGGTTCCCTTCCACGTGGACTGAGGGTCCGTGTGCCGACATGAAGCCGAGCTCCGCAGCTAGTCTCCGGAGCTAGCGGAGGCTAGCTCCGGAGACTAGCCTCTTCGGACCCGGACAAAGCCGGGTCTGGGTGAGGGGTTCCGGGAGTGAGGACGTGACAACAACCGGACTGAGAGGTCGAGATCCGTCAGATCCAGCTAGCTCTCAGCGGCTAGCTGCTCTCTCACCGGGGCTGTGGAGGACAGCAGCGCTTATTTTCAAGTGTAACATTGAACGATCCTGTTTAACTGCCACAAGAGTTGTTCATCTTGTAATAAAGATCTCTATGAGGAAACTCACTGCATTTTAACAGTCTATAAATAGTGAATTTTAATATAAAAATATTAATGATTAATCGAAAATTCGTCATTAATTCTCCCGACGATCGATTAAGACAATTTAATCGAATGCCCATCCCTAGTTCACACACGCCACCGTTCACACACGCCACCGTACACACGCCACCGTACACACGCCACCGTTCACACGCCACCGTTCACACACGCCACCGTACACACGCCACCGTTCACACACTCGTACCTGCTGTCGTCACACGAGATGTTGTCGAAGAACGACTTGGACTTGTCGTAGTAGACGTTGGGGCCGAGCGTCTCGCCCTCCTCATCGGCGTTGACCTCGCTGTTCTGAGTCTCCACGCCGGACTCGCCTTTGTCCTCGCCATTCAGCGTCTTCTCTGCCTTGTCCGTCTTCTCGTCTGAGGGCGAACACACGTGGTCTCGTAAAGCGTCGGAGAGGAAGCAGCCGTCCAACCCGATGTTACTTGGAACAGAAATGAGATCTCTACCTTTCAGCTTCAGTTTGCTCTGGAACTCGCGGTCGATCTCCTCCTTGTTGAACTGGGCGTTGGCGCTCTCAAAGTCAAAGTCTTTCTCGAACTTCATGGGTCCGTCCCGGCGAACATTGAAGCGCCCTCTGCCGCGGTGCCCGCCTCCTCGCCCGCGGCGGTTAGCCGGTGCTCCGGGAGGCGCTGAAGTAAAGGTGACATCCGCCAAGAGAGAGAAGTTAAAAGAGGAGGAGCAAAACGATCACATGACCACAGCGCGAAGCTCGACCGGAGCGGGAACTCAGAACCTGGACTCGTGTCAGTCAGGACACGTTCAGCAGAGACACGCTTCAGAGACACGCGGGCGGGGGGGCCATGTCCCTCTTCAGACCTCTGCTCTTCTACAGAATCTAACTCTAGAGGCGGAGCCTCGGTCATGAGCAGAAATGTCAAATGAAGTTAGTAAATAAACAATAAACAAACATCTGTTTGTAAAAGGACATTAATATAAATGTTCTGTCTGAACATCACCGGTCAGCTGGTTGACCTCTGACCCTCTGGTGACACCCACATTATACACAATAACTTTATTGTGTACGTTCAAATTAACTTTCTATTGCCATGAGAACGTGTGAGATGTGATGAGTCGTAGTGGGAGGGGCCAGTGGAGACGTCTCACCAGCGTGGCTGAAGACAGAGTGGCTCAGGCCTGCAGGGGGCGCCCTCTCTGCAGCCGCCATGTGAGAGGCGGAGACGGTCCGCGGCGCAGACCAGCCCTGGGCGCCGCCGCGGCCTCCTCTGACCGCCTCGCCCCTCCTCGGGTCCACGCCGTCCTGGAGCTGGACCTTCTGACCGCTCTGCCCGGCGGCGAGGGGAGTCGTGCGAGTGTGGGGGGGGCTCCTGCGTCCCAGGCCAGGAGCCGGAGCGATGGAGGCGGAGCTCGGGGCCGACGGAGCGGCCGCGATCACCTGCTCTAAGGTGGGGCTCTTCCTCAGAGGGTCCGGGGGGGGGCTGCTGCGGCCTGGACAACACAGGTGTGTTAGTTTCCATCGTTAACACAAGACGATGAGTTCAGGAACCCATCGGAGCGTCGGTTCAAACAAACTCAAACCGGCCACGAGGACACTTCTCAATAAAGATTTCACAGACACTTTCATTTCTGTCAGAAGGAGAAGACACAACAGACCCAGGCAGACTCACACTGAACAAGAGGAGAACAACAGGTTAACACAACTCTCATGAGAAAGTGTCAAAGAGAAAAGAACGAGTAAATCAGATTATTTAGTTTACTACAAACTGTGTTTCAGAAAACAACACACACACGTGGATCTGTGATTCTCTCTTACTCCTGTGTGTGTGTGTGTGTGTGTGTGTGTGTGTGTGTGTGTGTGTGTGTGTGTGTGTGTGTGTGTGTAGGAGTCAAACGATCGATTTACCTGGTGTTAACATCTGTCCTGGGATCTGATCATCAACATTCCCACGGGCCCTGAACGCGTCTCAGTGACCATGCAGTTCACAGCCCCCCCCCCCGATGAACGTGGTACGAGTCCCACTAACACTAACCCACAAAACACGTCTCAACACACACATGGATCACGAGTCGTGTTCCTACCGACACCAGCAGGTCCGAACTGGGGGGACGCCAGGGGGCTGGTGCTGAACTGGCTGTAGGCAGGAACCGGGGCCCGGTTGAAGAGTCCGTAGGAACCAGCGGCTTGGAACGGGGTCGGGGGGGCGGAGGCAGAGGAGCCGGAGCCCATGGACGACTGAGAGAGAGAGACACAAGACAATCAGCTACACACACACCGAGGAGGACACACACGTGAGAGCCGGGACGCACCTGCACGATGGCGGGGTCCTGGGGGAGGGAGCTGGTCTGCTTGGGGGGCTCGCACACCGTCAGGTCCTTGATGTCGCTGCCGCGGAAGATGATGTACTCGAAGGTGTCGTCCCGGGGGGGGATGGGTCTGTCCGTGGGCCGGTCCTCGGTCCCGAAGGAACGCACTGAAACACACAGAGTGAGACCTCCTGTCAGCACGCTTCTCCTCTCTGCAGCTCAGAGGAAACAAACAGAGTGAGACCTCCTGTCAGCACGCTTCTCCTCTCTGCAGCTCAGAGGAAACAAACAGAGTGAGACCTCCTGTCAGCACGCTTCTCCTCTACGCAGCTCAGAGGAAACAAACAGAGTGAGACCTCCTGTCAGCTAGGGACGGGAATCGGCAGGGACCTCGGATACGATACGATCACGATACTTAGCTGGTGATACGATATGTGTTGCGATTCGATATCACGATTTCCTGGGATTTCTTTTGGTTATTTTTTTTTTTAAGTTTTGGAGCATGGAAAAAAGTTGAATCATAGTTCAAATACAACACAGTCAAATTCACTTAGAGCTTTACCAGTTTTATTTCAAATATTAACATTAACTTAACGACTGCCGGGCAGCCAATAGAGAAAATAAATATAAATGTGCCCTATTATTGTAAAGCCCCATAACTGCACACAAACTGACAGATTAAGAAATGTAAGTGATTTCCCCCCCCCCCCTCCCTACTGTCAGCACGCCACTGCTTCTCCTCTCTGCAGCTCAGAGGAAACAAACAGAGTGAGACCTCCTGTCAGCACGCTTCTCCTCTCTGCAGCTCAGGAGAGAATCTGAATCAAACACATTCTAATGGAACTTTGTTTTTAATGTTTAAACTGAACACGTTTCTTCTCAATAAGTCTCCTTATTGTTTTGTGTTGATAATATTACGACTGTTTGTGTGTTTGTGATCCTGAGACAGTGACGCAGCAGTGACGTCAGCTGCTTATGAATCTGTGAGAATTGATTTTCAGATCAGATTCAGTTTGAATGGAAGCGTGAGATCCAGCAGAGGTGACGTCACTCCAGTCAACACGTGTTCACACACATGGCTGCTCGCTACGTCACGACCAGGTGAGTGACGTCACGTCGGGATGCAGAGCAGCAGGTGACAGATAACATTACAAGCCGCTGCAGCTAGCCTCCGTGCTAACGTTAGCTGACTCATGTAGCACACAGGTCGGAGCGAACCCGCCCACAGGTGATCCCAGGCGGGTTGAACTGGGTCGAGTGCCCCCCACCCCCCCCATCAGCGACCCGCCCCGTGGCCCCCCGCCGGGCGAGGGGTCGCTGCTGGGAGCGGGACCGGCTGTTAGCATGTTAGCTCCAGTTAGCATGCTATCGCTAGCCTCCTGGCTAACGTGTTTTGAATCAAACCTGTGGACAGATTAACTTCCTCTCTGTCGTTCTGGACCCGGGACCGGGACCGGACCCGGGTCTGGACCGGGTCTGGACCCGGGACCGGGTCTGGACCCGGGACCGGGCACCGGGAGCAGCCTCACCTTTAGCCAGGGCCACGGTGGAGTTCTCCGTGTCGATGGTGTACAGGATGCCCTCATAGCGGATCGCGGCCTTGGAGATCAGGCTGATCTTGGAGCCCAGGTACGGAGTCCCGCCGCTCATGGTGCGTCTGGAGCCGGGGCGGGGCCGCGGAGCAGCGGGGACGGGCCCGGAGGGAGGAGCGGGTCGCCGGGTCGGGTCGGAGCCGGGTCGGGGCCGGGTCGGAGCCGGACGTGTCGGGTGCTGATCCCGCTTCTCTACCCGCAGCTACAACATGGCGCCTCCTCCATCACAGGCTGCGAGCGGGGGCTAACGAGAACTCACACTCTCGCGATACTTCGCTGCGCCGTCACCTAGATCTGTGCAGGACAGAAGAGAACCACAGTGTGTGCTCCGGCCACAGAGTAACCGAGTACCGTTATAACTGTGATGAAAGTAACCGAGTACCGTTACAACTGTGATGAAAGTAACCGAGTACCGTTACAACTGTGATGAAAGTAACCGAGTACGTTACAACTGTGATGAAAGTAACCGAGTACCGTTATAACTGTGATGGAGCGTAACCGAGTACCGTTATAACTGTGATGAAAGTAACCGAGTCCCGTTATAACTGTGATGAAAGTAACCGAGTACCGTTACAACTGTGATGGAGCGTAACCGAGTCCCGTTATAACTGTGATGAAAGTAACCGAGTACCGTTACAACTGTGATGAAAGTAACCAAGTACCGTTATAACTGTGATGAAAGTAACCGAGTACCGTTACAACTGTGATAAAAGTAACCGAGTACCGTTATAACTGTGATGAAAGTAACCGAGTACCGTTATAACTGTGATGAAAGTAACCGAGTACCATTACAACTGTGATGGAGAGTAACCGAGTACCGTTACAACTGTGATGAAAGTAACCGAGTACCCTTACAACTGTGGTGGAGAGTAACCGAGTACCGTTACAACTGTGGTGGAGAGTAACCGAGTACCGTTACAACTGTGATGGAGAGTAACCGAGTACCGTTATAACTGTGATGAAAGTAACCGAGTACCGTTATAACTGTGATGGAGAGTAACCGAGTACCGTTATAACTGTGATGAAAGTAACCGAGTACCGTTATAACTGTGATGGAGAGTAACCGAGTACCGTTATAACTGTGATGGAAAGTAACCGAGTACCGTTACAACTGTGGTGGAGAGTAACCGAGTACCCTTACAACTGTGGTGGAGAGTAACCGAGTACCGTTACAACTGTGATGAAAGTAACCGAGTACCGTTACAACTGTGATGAAAGTAACCGAGTACCGTTACAACTGTGATGAAAGTAACCGAGTACCCTTATAACTGTGATGAAAGTAACCGAGTACCGTTATAACTGTGATGAAAGTAACCGAGTACCGTTACAACTGTCATGAAAAGTAACCGAGTCCCGTTATAACTGTGATGAAAGTAACCGAGTACCGTTACAACTGTGATGAAAGTAACCGAGTACCGTTACAACTGTGATGGAGCGTAACCGAGTCCCGTTATAACTGTGATGGAGCGTAACCGAGTCCCGTTATAACTGTGATGAAAGTAACCGAGTACCGTTACAACTGTGATGAAAGTAACCGAGTACCCTTATAACTGTGATGAAAGTAACCGAGTACCGTTATAACTGTGATGAAAGTAACCGAGTACCGTTACAACTGTGATGAAAGTAACCGAGTACCGTTATAACTGTGATGGAAAGTAACCGAGTGCCGTTATAACTGTGATGGAAAGTAACCGAGTACCGTTATAACTGTGAACCGTTATAACTGTGATGAAAGTAACCGAGTACCGTTATAACTGTGATGGAAAGTAACCGAGTACCCTTATAACTGTGATGAAAGTAACCGAGTACCGTTTTTAACTGTGATGAAAGTAACCGAGTACCGTTATAACTGTGATGAAAGTAACCGAGTACCGTTATAACTGTGATGGAAAGTAACCGAGTGCCGTTATAACTGTGATGGAAAGTAACCGAGTACCGTTATAACTGTGAACAGTTATAACTGTGATGAAAGTAACCGAGTACCGTTATAACTGTGATGGAAAGTAACCGAGTACCCTTATAACTGTGATGAAAGTAACCGAGTACCGTTTTTAACTGTGATGAAAGTAACCGAGTACCGTTATAACTGTGATGAAAGTAACCGAGTACCGTTATAACTGTGATGGAAAGTAACCGAGTGCCGTTATAACTGTGATGGAAAGTAACCGAGTACCGTTACAACTGTGATGGAAAGTAACCGAGTACCGTTATAACTGTGAACCGTTATAACTGTGATGAAAGTAACCGAGTACCGTTATAACTGTGATGGAAAGTAACCGAGTACCGTTATAACTGTGATGGAAAGTAACCGAGTGCCGTTATAACTGTGATGGAAAGTAACCGAGTACCGTTATAACTGTGAACCGTTATAACTGTGATGAAAGTAACCGAGTACCGTTATAACTGTGATGGAAAGTAACCGAGTAAATGGATTTGTATTTATATAAATCTTTTCTAGTCTGATGAAGACCACTCAAAGCGCTTTACAGTACAGTTTCACATTCACCCATTCACACATACAGTCATACAGTGCATCTACTTGCAGCACTTTGTTATTCTATGGGGGGCTATTGAGGGTTCAGCATCTTGCCCAAGGACACTTCGGCATGCAGATGGTTCAGACTGGGGATCGAACCGCCGACCTTCAGGTTGGAGGACGACCACTCTACCCCTCAGCCGCCCAAGTACCGTGTACCGTTACAACTGTGATGAAAGTAACCGAGTACCGTTATAACTGTGATGAAAGTAACCGAGTACCGTTATAACTGTGATGAAAGTAACCGAGTACCGTTATAACTGTGATGAAAGTAACCGAGTACAATTCCCATGATCATGTGCTGATATCTGCAGCTTACACATTCATTCAGATTCATAAATAAAGTATTGTTTCCTTATAATGTTTCTTTGAATGAAGGACTTTACTTCTTATGGAGTATATTACATCTTTATATTACTTCTTTGCACTGGTACTTGTAAGTTTATTAGTTTGTCATGTTTGAAGTTGAGACTCATCAGAGATAACAGTTTACAGAAGAGAACCGTTGATAAACTGGTCAGGCCCCTGGTGAGATGACTATAGAACACACACACACATCAGATCACACATCATAGAACACACACACACATCAGATCACACATCATAGAACACACACACATCAGAATGACCAAGGAGCACCCCCCCCCCCTGTTGTGATTAACAGGGGGAGTGTAGAACAGCTGTAATGTCCTGGGGGGGCTTCTCTAGCCCACCAGACTGTCAAACATCACACAGACACACAATGAACATTCTATGTGACAGGTACACAACCTGTATCCTGAGCTGTGTGTCGCACAGCCTTGTGTTACTGTGTCTATGTGAAATTCCATCACAGGTTTTAATATGTTTATGTTATTTGATCTAGAAAAACATTACGGTCGATATTCTTCATCATCCGCAGCAAAGATATGTGTGTGTGAGTGTGTGTGTCTGTGTGTGTGTGAGTATGTGTGTGAGAGTGTGTGTCTGTGTGTGTGTGTGAGAGAGTATGTGTGTGTGTGTGTGTGTGAGAGTGTGTGAGTATGTGTGAGAGTGTGTGTGTATGGTGTGTGTGTGTGTATGTGTGTGTGTGTGTGTGTGAGTATGTGTGTGTCTGTGTGTGAAAGTGTGTGTCTGTGTGTGAGAGTGTGTGTGTATGGTGTGTGTGTGTGTATGTGTGTGTGCGTGTGTGTGTGTGTGCGTGTGTGTGTGTCTGTGTGTGAAAGTGTGTGTCTGTGTGTGAGAGTGTGTGTCTGTGTGTGTGAGAGAGTATGTGTGTGTGTGTGTGTGTGTGTGTGAGAGAGTATGTGTGTGTGTGTGAGAATGTGTGTATGATGTGTGTGTGTGTGTGTGAGTATGTGAGTATGTGGGCGTGTTTGAGAGAGAGTGTGTGAGTGTGTGTGTGTGTGTGTGTGTATATGCATGTATCTATATGATCTGGTTCTATGCTGGAAAAGCAGCCAGATCCTCGGCGCATGCGCAGCTCGGAGCATCGGATTTGCACAACGGAGAACATCAAAGATGGCGGGAGCCTCCGACCCGCTGGAGGACATGCTCTTCACGGAGGTGGACGAGAAGGCGGTGAGCGACCTGGTGGGTTCGCTGGAGTCGCAGCTCGGAGACCGGAAGCCTCCGGACGGAAGCCGGGAGGCGGCGGCCCGCTTCCCCGGGAAGGAGCTCGACACGGCGGCTGCTGCTGATCCGCAACAAGGGCACCGGGCTCCGGGGTTCACCGGGGAGTCCGGCGCCTCTCCCCCGGTCCCCGGTGCGAGCCGAGCCGCCTCCAGCTCCTCCACCGGGGCCGCGGTGCCCCCCGGAGCCGGGCTGCCGGCTGCTGGAGCTGCTGCCCCGGGACCGGGACCTGGACCGGGACCCGGACCGGGACCCGGAACTTTGCCCACTCCGCCTGCCGCCGCCGCTAGCTTCCCCCGGGCGGCTGTGAACCCCGGTCCGGGTCCCGGTCCGGCTCCCGGTCCCGCTCCCGGTCCGGCTCCAGGTCCCTCCGCCGGCCCGGTGCCGGACGGGTCCCGGTCCGGATCTCCCGCCCTGCTCAGTTTGAACGGAACCGGCGGAGCTGCAAAGTTGGTGAACTCGCCCGCGGCCCCCCCACCGGCCGGGGGGGGCACCGGGACCAGCGCTGCCGGTCCCGGGACCTCTCAGCCCACGGTCCCGGGACCGGCTCCCACCGTGGTCCTGCAGAGACAGCCCGTCACGCAGAACGGGATGGACCCGAAGGGGGGGGGGACCCCGGGCGCCCCCCCCACCCCCAGCCCTCAGGTGCTGAACCACACCAAGGTGCTGGTTCCCGGTCCGCCCGGGTCCGGGAGCACCGTCCTCCTGACCAGCACCGCCTCTGCAGTCCCGTCCCCCATCAGCCAGACCGGGTCCGGTCCGGCTGCCGTCACCCTGACCGGGGTCAAACCCGCCATGAACGGGCTGGGGGGGGTGAGGCCTGCGGGCCCCATGGTGGCCGCCTCCCTCCAGCAGCAGAGACCCGCCCTGGTGGCGAGCTCCACCCGGGCCGCCGCCCCTCAGCTTCCCCTGGCGGTCCGGCCCCAGCAGCAGACCACCATCCAGCTGCCGCCCGGCTTCACCATGCCTGCAGGTGAGCGTGCTGCACCCCCGCCCGAGGGTCACGGCCGGGGTCACGCTCCGGTCCCTGTGAGGACAGAAGCTCGGGGTCACTTCCTGTCGCCCAGCAGCTGGTTCTGAACCGTGTCTCCTCCTCTCTCAGGTATGGTTCTGGTGCGGACGGAGACGGGTCAGCTGGTCATGGTCCCTCAGCAGGTCCTGGCTCAAGCTCAGGCCAAGACCCAGCAGGCCCAGACGGTGGCCAACCTCAACCAGAGAGCGGCCACGCCCACGGCCGGGGCCGCCATCCGGCTCGGCGCCGCCTCCACGGTACGTCTGCTGCTGACCAATCAGAAGCGGCGCAGGTTCAGTGATTCATTCTTTACGATGTTAATAATAAGTATGAATCGACGCTGAAGTTCAGACGAGGTTCTGATGCTGAAGAGCTGGTGTTTGTCCTGTGAAGCAGATCCAGTGTGAAGGTCCACATGTGGATTTACATATCACAACAACAGGCGGAGCCTGTAGAGCAGCAGGGGCGGAGCCTGTAGAGCAGCAGGGGCGGAGCCTGTAGAGCAGCAGGAGGCGGGTCATGATGTATAAACTCTGCTGTGGACAGATCAGTGTTGACGTGTCCGGCTCCTCTTCTTCATCTGAGACCTTTGTGTTCTTCAGTTCCACTCGTGGTCCTGCTGGTTCCTCACATGGACTCTCCCACAGGAACAGGAGCTGTTGATGATTCATTAAGAAACAATTCACATTCAGTTCCATTGTTACTAATGTGCATCATGACTTGTGTAGATGAGGTTTATAAACCAAACCATGAAACAGTGATGTGGTGTGTGTCTCCCTGCGTGTCGCCTGCAGGCTCCTGTCACAGCGCACGCCGTCCGCCTGGCGTCCCCCGCTCCGACCAGGATGGTTCAGTCCGCCGCCGTGCAGGTGAGTTTCTGTCCAATCAGCTGGAGAGTCAGTGTGTTCACATCAGGTACAAGTACACAACCGGAAGTTTAATGTGTGTTTGTTTGATTTGTTTATGACTGGGTCAGATCGCGATGGGGGGGTGCAAAACATAAACCTTCATTAATCGTAAAAGTTAATAATAAACACAAAATGTTATAAGTTATATCAAATATGTTTATATATATGATGTGTTAACACCGAACGCCACACGTGTGTGTCGATTGCCCGGACGCCAGTGAGACACGAGCAGACTTGAGGGAACAGGTCCCTGGTGATCATTCGTCCTGTGATGTCATCAGAACGCTGCTGAGCCTTCACACCTTCATGTGTAACTGTCGTTCTTCTGGGCGGCGTGCTTGATGCTGCTGTTGTTTCCCAGAAGGCCATCAGCGTGGCGCCCGGGGGTGCAGCGGTGTCGGTGAAAATGACGACGCCTCAGAAGGCTCCAACGGTGATAACAGCCGGGGGGGCGCCCGCAGCCAAACCTGCCGCCCCTCTGACCTCCGCGACCCCTGCTGCCACAGCCACGCCCCCCAGCAGAGTCACCGTGGTGTCGCAGGTCAGGTGGCGTTCATTCAGACGTGTGTTGCTCTGCGAGCGGCGCCGTGTGTAACCGACCCGTGTTCCTCTCCACAGGAGATGCAGGAGAACGTGAAGAAATGCAAGAACTTCCTGGCCACGCTCATCAAGCTGGCGTCCCACAACTCCCCCTCGCCAGATACCTCCAAGAACGTGAAGGCCCTGGTGCAGGACCTGCTGGTCAGACTCGCCGCAGCATGCCTCACTGTGATTGGCTGAGATCTCTGGTCTGACTTCAGTCACACGTGACCTTTGACCTCTGTTTCTCTCTCTCCAGGACGCTAAGATCGAGCCGGAGGAGTTCACCACGCGGCTGCAGGCGGAGCTGAAGTCCTCCCCTCAGCCCTACCTCATCCCCTTCCTCAAGGTACCGCCTTCATCCCAGCATGACATCATCATCACGTCGTGACCTCACAATCCAGAAACACACACTGCTCACAACATGAACTCACTTTGTTAACACAACTGTTTCCTCTCCAGCTTGTGTGATGTCAGGTTGTTGTGTTGTGTCTCCACAGAAAAGTCTCCCTGCCCTGCGTCAGTCTCTGCTCAGCAGCCAGCAGTCGCTGAGTGTCCCCAGCACCTCCACCCCCCCGCCCGCCGCCCCCGGCTCCATCACCGCCATCAGACCCCGGCTGCCCGTCAGTCCGGCGAGCAGCGCCATCAAACTCAACACGCCGCTCACTAACGCCACAGCTCTGGTACGATGAGGCGCTCGGGTTCTGATTCACTTAAAATCACAGAACTTACCTGAGAGACGGAGAGACGCTTTGCTCTGCTTCTCTTCATATTTAGATCATTAATGATCATATAATAATCTATAAATATCTCGTCTTAATTTGTGTCAGAGAACAAGCGGAACGTTTAGTTGTAAGAGAACAAGTGGAACGTTTAGTAAGATGTTAGAGAACAAGTGGAACGTTTAGTAAGATGTTAGAGAACAAGTGGAACGTTGAGAGATGTTAGAGAACAAGCGGAACGTTTAGAAATACGTGAGGGAACAAGTTGAACGTTTAGAAATACGTGAGAGAACAAGTTGAACGTTTAGAAATACGTGAGAGAACAAGTGAAACGTTTAGAAATACGTGAGAGAACAAGTGGAACGTTGAGAAAGATGTTAGAGAACAAGTGGAACGTTTAGAAAGATGTTAGAGAACAAGTTGAACGTTTAGAAAGAGATTAGAGAACAAGTGGAACGTTTAGAAAGAGATTAGAGAACAAGTGGAACGTTTAGAAATACGTGAGAGAACAAGTTGAACGTTTAGACAGATGTTAGAGAACAAGCGGAACGTTGAGAAAGACGTGAGAGAACAAGTTCAACGTTTAGAAAGACGTGAGAGAACAAGTTGAACGTTTAGACAGATGTTAGAGAACAAGCGGAACGTTGAGAAAGAGATTAGAGAACAAGTGGAACGTTTAGACAGATGTTAGAGAACAAGCGGAACGTTGAGAAAGACGTGAGAGAACAAGTGGAATATTTAGAAAGACGTGAGAGAACAAGTGGAACGTTTAGAAAGATGTTAGAGAACAAGCGGAACGTTGAGAAAGATGTTAGAGAACAAGCGGAACGTTGAGAAAGATGTTAGAAAACAAGTGGAACGTTGAGAAAGATGTTAGAAAACAAGTGGAACGTTTAGACAGATGTTAGAGAACAAGCGGAACGTTGAGAAAGACGTGAGAGAACAAGTGGAATATTTAGAAAGACGTGAGAGAACAAGTGGAACGTTTAGAAAGATGTTAGAGAACAAGCGGAACGTTGAGAAAGAGATTAGAGAACAAGCAGAACGTTGAGAAAGATGTTAGAAAACAAGTGGAACGTTGAGAAAGATGTTAGAAAACAAGTGGAACGTTTAGACAGATGTTAGAGAACAAGCGGAACGTTGAGAAAGACGTGAGAGAACAAGTGGAATATTTAGAAAGACGTGAGAGAACAAGTGGAATGTTAAGAAAGAGATTAGAGAACAAGTGGAATGTTTAGAAAGATGTTAGAGAACAAGCGGAACGTTCAGAAAGACGTTAGAGAACAAGTGGAACGTTTAGAAAGACGTGAGAGAACAAGTGGAACGTTTAGAAAGAGATTAGAGAACAGGTGGAACATTAAGAAAGATGTTAGAGGACAAGTGGAATGTTTAAAAATACGTTAGAGAACAAGTTGAACGTTTAGAAAGACGTTAGAGAACAAGCGGAACATTTAGAAAGACGTTAGAGAACAAGCGGAACATTTAGAAAGACGTTAGAGAACAAGTTGAACGTTTAGAAAGATGTTAGAGAACAAGTTGAACGTTTAGAAAGACATTAGAGAACAAGCGGAACATTTAGAAAGACGTTAGAGAACAAGCGGAACATTTAGAAAGACGTTAGAGAACAAGTTGAACGTTTAGAAAGATGTTAGAGAACAGGTGGAACATTAAGAAAGATGTTAGAGAACAAGTGGAACGTTTAGAAAGATGTTAGAGAACAAGTGGAACTTTGAGAAAGATGCTAGAGAACAAGTGGAACTTTAGGGAAAGATGTTAGAGAACAAGTGGAACGTTAAGTTGTTAGAGATCAAGTGGAACGTTTAGAAAGATGTTAGAGGACAAGTGGAACGTTTAGAAAGATGTTAGAGAACAAGTGGAACGTTGAGAAAGATGTTAGAGAACAAGTGGAACGTTTAGAAAGATGTTAGAGAACAAGTGGAACTTTGAGAAAGATGCTAGAGAACAAGTGGAACTTTAGGGAAAGATGTTAGAGAACAAGTGGAACGTTAAGTTGTTAGAGATCAAGTGGAACGTTTAGAAAGATGTTAGAGGACAAGTGGAACGTTTAGAAAGATGTTAGAGAACAAGTGGAACGTTAAGTTGTTAGAGAACAAGTTGAACGTTTAGTAAGAGATTAGAGAACAAGTTGAACGTTTAGAAAGATGTTAGAGGACAAGTGGAATGTTTAGAAATACGTTAGAGAACAAGCGGAACATTTAGAAAGACGTTAGAGAACAAGCGGAACAGTTAGAAAGATGTTAGAGAACAAGTTGAACGTTTAGTAAGATGTTAGAGAACAAGTGGAACGTTTAGAAAGATGTTAGAGAACAAGTGGAACGTTAAGTTGTTAGAGAACAAGTGGAGCGTTTAGAAAGAT